>NC_057811.1:168007768-168052125 GCF_018294505.1 Triticum aestivum | reverse complement strand
CCGGGAGGGAAGTTCCCCCGGCGGAATCGCTCCGCCGGAGGGCAAAAGTGCTCCTGCCCAAGTTCCGCCTCGAGAAGGCGACGCTTCGTCCCGAAAGTCCTCCCCTTATTTTTTCTAGGTCAAAATGACTTATATACCAGAAGAGGGGCACCGGAGGTGGGCCGAGGAGGGCACAACCCACCAGGGCACGCCCAGGTGGGTTGTGCCCACCTGGTGGGCCCCCTATGGTACTTATTGACTCAAATATTTCTTATATATTCCATCAAAATTTACCGTAAAGTCTCATCTCATTTGGAGTTGTGCGGAATAGGTAGCTTGACGTAGCTCTTTCAGGTCCAGAATTCCAGCTGCCGGTATTCTCCCTCTTTGTGTCTACCTTGCATATTATGAGAGAAAAGGCATTAAAAATACTCCAAAAAGCATTATTATACATAAAAACAATATAAATAACAGTAGGTAAACATGATGCAAAATAGACGTATCAGGTAGGACAAAAGATATCATGCAAGTTCTTATTATAAGCATGCATGACTATATACGAAATACATGTCTGCATTACATTGATGAATTGGGGCAATTGTGTATGGCTCTAGGATGTTACTGTTATATGATGAATGCCATCCAACACAAATATCCATCAATGGTCCAATGCCTACGCTTTTCGCATATTGATCTTTGCTAAGTTACTACTGTTGTTGTTGTTACAATCATCACAAACTGCTACTGTTACTGTTCCTAGTACTATTACTACTGTTACTGCTACTATCAAAACTATCAAACTACTGTGCTACTAAAAACTATGTTGCAGAGAGATATTTTCCCAGGTGTGGTTGAATTGACAACTCAACTGCTAAGACTCATAAATATTCTTTGGCCCCCCTTCTTTCGAATCAATAAATTTGGGTGAAATACTACCCTCGAAGACTGTCGCGATCCCCTATACTTGTGGTTATCAAGATCTTTTTCTAGTGCCGTTGCCGGGGAGCATAGCTCTACTATTGAGTTCACTTGGGATATACACTATAAAGAATCTGAAAGATACTAGAACCAAAATCGTACCCTCTAAGACGAGGAGAGGTAAGGAACTGCCATCTAGATCCGCACTTGATTCACCTTCTGTTTTAAGTAGGCTTGTGACACCACCACCTGCTATACATTCTGATATGTCACAAGTAATTGATGATACTACTTCTGCTATAAACGAAACTTGTGAAAAAATTGTGCCACTAGGTGAATTTCTTGGTGAAAAATTTGCTAAAGGTAAAGAAACTGAGAATGTTGAAAATGATGAAAATTATGATTCACCTATTATGCCTAGCTCTCCTACTAGAGTTGAAATGCCTAAGATACCTGATGGTTCCACTTCCACCACGTCATTATGATCAGGCAGGCTGGTTTTTGCGAAACGTGTTGCTTCTTTTCTTTATACAATATAAAATGTGTTGCCTTCTAAGTCCAAATCCACACCAAGCCTCTGGAGAGAGCGGTTAGGGTTAGCAAGGCGAAAAGGAGGCGACCAGGTCCCTTAGCGTTCCGTCGACCGTCGCTGGTTTCCTCTCACTTCGTCGACCTCTCTAGCAACGGTAGGGAGGGGGAACGTCAGATCTATGCGTGGGGTGTGTTCTTAGCAGGGTTAGGGTTGAGGAAGACGCTACTGAGGCCGCATCGCGTCAACCAGATAATAGATAGAGTCGTGTGTCATCAGATCAATCTGGTTCAACACCGCGAAGCATCACCTACCTTGCCGCAGCCCCTCCTAGCTTGTAGCATCGTCGGAGGAGGTCCGACAAGACTTGGGTTATTCTGCGCCCACCGCTGTCTCATCTGTTCTGCGCCCACCGTTGACAATAAAACGTGTTGCCTTCTCTGTTACATAGGAGTACCCTCTCACTCCAAATCCATCAAAAAAATAAAAAAAATCCTTCAAATCCACACAAGCAAAACGTGTCGCCTCGATCTTCAACCAAACCATAGAGTCGTGTGCTGCATCTATAGCCTTTGGATCACATGAAGCATCAGCAACCTTTGTCGTGTCCCGTCCTAGCTTGTAGCATCGTCGGAGGATGTGTTGCACATGGATCACATGCTACTCAGGTCAGACAAGAGTTGGTTGTTCCGCACCCACCGCCGTCATCCTCATCTCCCTCTCCAATTAGACCTCATCTGGGACGTTCCCCCCTCTCTGGTTGGCCTCGACAACGAGATATGGCCATCTGCCTATTGTCAGATTTGGGATCTGAGGAGGAACGCTTTTGTTTTCCTCAACATAGACCAACCTGTTGTCCTCACTAGCGAAAAAGGCTTTCACCCTGCTTTATATATAAAACAACGACCATGAGACAACCAGACCAAGTGATACAAACGCACGCCAACACCACACTCTCCGCACACACCCAAAGGCAAGATACATAGGTGCCAGGCACCGCAACACCACCCTAACGACCCAAAGCAAACTACAGGTACACAAGAAGAACCGCTTGGAGTCGACGGAGACCATCACAAGAGCTAGCAACCATGGAGAGATGAGTCGGGCACCAACGAAGCATGGGTTCCAAGACGGTGCCTCCAAGAAGGGAACGACATCGGAGTGTCGCCACCGTCTGATCACGAAGATCAAGTTTTCACCCAGAGCAGTCCGAAAGAAGTGGGAGCAACCACGACAGAGCCTTCAAGAAGGGGAACGACGTCTGCAGCCGCCGCCACCGATGGTCGGTAACACCGGACAAGTTATGGACCCCGGTGCTCACACCCTTCCGGCATACCCATGCTATGCCGAGCACCAACAACCATGCCACCCACGTGGCAATGGCTACCCGCGCGCACCTGAGAAGCAATGAGCACGTTCCACCCACGAACGTTGTGACTCCCGCTGCAAGGGCCGCCGCCATCCATCCAGACAGCCCCAAGACCAAAATGGCATCGGCTTTGGTCCAAAATGGCCGCCCCAGCGACGAAATAGCAGCAGACGCCCTGCCCCGAACATCGCCGAAGTGGCACCTGCATGCACTCGGTCGAGGAAAGGGAGAGAGGGGGAGCGAACACATCCATGATCGGCACACCCCTTTGCCGGCGACGGGTGGCCCGACCACGTTGGCGCCTCCCATCCCTTCAACCTACCTCCCCACCAGACACCCCCCTGTGTCGCCCCACCATGGCAGCCCGCGTGGATGCACGCGAGGCCACCAACATTGCCCGTCCGCCAGCAAGGTGACAAAAAATCGACCACCGCCATCAGCCTATAGACGGTCACCGAAACTATCCATCGCGCCGCCCGCCAAAGTCCAGCCGGTGGAGTCCGCTAGAACCCAGCCAGCACACTCACCAGGACCACCGCTGATGCGCTGCCACCCCCACCAGCTGAGCATCGAGGCAGAGGCAGATGCCCACAGCCCATGTCACTCAAGACCCACACCCCTGGATGGAATGGGCCTGGAGCAGCCAGCGCCGCATTAGCGCAACCGCCACCGCCCTCCACCCAACATGCACCAACACCACCTGCCGGAGCACGGCAACAGCCAGACCAGATCATGACCTCCAGCCCGCGCCCCTGCCTCCAGCGACCCAGCAAGGCCGCCAGCCACCTCTCGTGTCGCACACAGCCAGCCCAGAGCCTGATCAGGCCAGGGACCCGCACGCACGAACAAGAACCAGGTCGATACATCATCGTTGAAGCAGCCCATTGTTGTCATCCCTCGCGCATTTTTCCATGCCAGAGGGCCCCATGCCAGCCCGAGCCGTTGTCCCACACCAGCAACACGCCACGCAAAGGGATCCAGAGCCCCGCCTATGTCTATGCCGACCAGGCTTTGCTTGGTGGCTCCTCGTGCCGGGGGGGGGGGGCTGGGAAGGGAGGTGGGAGGCGGTCGCCGCTAGGGTTTGCCCCCGGTCGCCCCCGCTGTAATTCCTTATCCTCACTTCACTCTTTTGGTCCTTGGCTCCAAATCCACACAAGCAAAACGTGCCGCCATGATCTTCAACCAAACCGTAGATAGCGTCGTGTGTTGTATCTACAGTTGTTGGATCAATCCGGTTCAACACCACAAAGCATCACCAACCTTGTCGCATCCCGTCCCATCACAGCTCATGGTTCGCATGCTAAACAGGTCTAACAAGACTCGAGTTGTTTCGCACTGATAGAGGCAAAGGTGTCCCATCTTTCGATGAGATGGTGGCTATCGTTTTGGAGGAAGTCGACTTTGACGATCCGACTACGAACGTGCGAGGACTTCGCGCCTTAGCAATTGCTGAACCAACTCCGAGAGGTTATTGACCATGCCGGAGCACGATCAACCTGACCACGAAGGTCTGTTTCCTGCAGACAAACAAAGAACAAGCAAGAAACTAAGATTGCAATCTGGATATTGCGAATATAAGAGGAAAGCTTTATTCATCAAGGTGGGGTTTTGTGACGCCTTTGTTTGGTCGTTGAACACAAACGAAGAAAGCGAAGTTGCAGCTATGGCGAACTTTAATCTAAACAAAACCCAAAGTCTAAACGACGCCCTAAGGGCTGTATATATGGAGGAAGAGGGGGAATTCCGTGGCCCTTGGAGGAGGGGTCTGGAACCAACCCTAACTCTTGTTTCCCCACACATACGGACTCTAAAAACAGCCTATACTCAAGTATTTCGAAATTACATGGGCCTGGCCCAATAATAAGGTGACGCAGCACCTATAATAGCCTCTAGACAAAATTTATGCAGTGGCCTCTTGTATATTTCGTCCAAGGCTTCACGCACTCATTATGGTGGCTTCAAAGTCCTGAAATCATCACTTGTAACTCCGTTCTTGTTCCCCTTGCGCATGCCATCATCTCCATGCTTGATCTTGCTCCAAGGAACTCCAACCCGCTGGCATCACCGTTAGGAAAATAGTCAGCGACTTCACCCTTTGGTCCTTTATTAGATTCAAATATCCAAGTGTTGAAATATATTGCCTGCCTCCCTCCATCAGTTCAGACTTTTGGAGCAACTGGCTGAAGCATGAATTCAATATGGTATCAGAGCCAAGAGGTCTTGAGTTCAAGACCCTGCCAACGTAGTATAAAATAAAAATGATTATGTGGCCTACATCGATCCCACGTCTAAGGACTAAAATGTCCTAGACGTGAGGGGGAGTGTTGAAATATATTGCCCGCCTCCCTCCATCAGTTCGGAATTTGGGAGCAACTGGCTGGAGCATGAATTCAGTACCAAGGTCTCCACCACCTTGTCTCGGTGCCAATGACTCTCACACTCAAATTTCTGAGTGTCTGCTCCTCAAAGATTGCCTCTACTCCAAAAGCAATCTCTTCCACAATAACATCACCTCCGCTAACTCCTGCCCTAGTTTCCAGGATGTGATGCACATGTTCATCCACTTCCCGCATGCTACTCAGGTTTGGCAAGAGTTGGCCCTTTCGAAGCCCACCGCAATGGACCTCATCTGGGATATCTGCTCTCCAGTTGGCCTCGTCAACAACATTTGGCGGCTCTCTCCATTACACGGAAGATTTGGGACTCAAGGAAAGCTTCATCTTGTCTTTCGCAATGAAGACCAGACCGCTGACCTCACCATTATTATGAATATTGTGAGCGACTTCACTCTATGGTCCTTTAGATTCAAATATCCCGCTCAGAAGGTAGTCTCCTTTTCTTGGTGTCAATACCTCCCCCATGCTCAAAATTCTAGGTGTCTGCTCTTTACAGATTGCCCCATGTGACCGATTATAAGCAAATTCAATATGAGGCAAGCATTCTTCCCACACTCTCTTGTTATTCTTCAAAACGGCCCTAAGCATGGTAGACAATGTTCTATTGACTACTTCAGTTTGTCCATCAGTTTTGGGATGACATGTAGTACTAAAAAGCAGTTTAGTCCCCAACTTAGCCCATAAACATCTCCAAAAATGGCTAAGAAATTTAGTATCACGATCCGAAACAATAGTATTTAGCACACCGTGCAAGCGAATAATTTCACGAAAGAACAAATCAGCAACATTAACAACATCATCGGTTTTATGACATGGTATAAAGTGTGCCATTTTCGAGAACCTATCCACGACAACAAATATGCTATCCCTCCCCTTCTTTGTTCGAGGTAAACGTAAAACAAAGTCCATAGATATATCCTCCAAGGAACACTAGGTACAGGTAAAGGCATATATAAACCATGAGGATTGAGTCGTGACTTGGCTTTTTGACATGTAGTGCAGCGAGCAACAAAACGCTCAACATCCCGTCTCATCTTTGGCCAAAAGAAATGTGTAGCAAGTATATCCTCCGTCTTCTTCACGCCAAAGCATCCCATTAATCCTCCTCCATGCGCCTCCTGCAACAACAAAAGACGAATGGAGCTAGCTGGAATGCATAGCTTGTTAGCACGAAACACAAATCCATCATTAACGACGAACTTGTTCTAAGTTCTCCCTTCCTTACAATTCTGCAATACATCTTTAAATTCAGCATCATGCACATATTGATCTTTGATGGTCTCCAAACCAAATATTTTAAAGTTAAGTTGTGAAAGCATAGTATAACGACGATACAATGCATCAGCAATAAGATTTTCTTCACCCTTCTTGTGTTTAATGACATAAGGGAAAGTCTCAATGAATTCAACCCATTTAGCATGTCTACGGTTCAGTTTTGCTTGACTTTTAATCTGTTTCAAAGATTCATGATCAGAATGTATAACAAATTCCTTGGGCCATAAATAATGTTGCCATGTTTCTAAGGTCCGAACAAGAGCATATAATTCTTTATCATAAGTAGAATAGTTCAGACTAGGCCCACTCAATTTTTCAGAAAAGTATGCAACAGGTTTGCCATCTTGTAATAACACACCTCCTAGTCCAATTCCACTAGCATCACATTCAAGCTCAAAAGTCTTATTAAGATCAGGAAGTTGGAGTAAAGGAGCATGTGTCAACTTATCTTCCAATACCGTGAAGGCTTCTTCCTGTGCGGTACCCCAAACAAAAGGCACATCCTTCTTTGTAAGCTCGTTGAGAGGTGCAGCAATGGTGCTGAAATCTCTCACAAAACGCCTATAGAAACCAGCGAGGCCAAGGAAACTCCTCACTTGTGTGACCGTTTTGGGCTGCGGCCAACTCTCAATAGCTTCAATCTTGGCTTTATCAACTTCAATTCCCTGTGGAGTAACAACATAGCCAAGAAAAGATACTCGGTCGGTGCAAAAGGTGCACTTTCCAAGGTTACCAAACAAGTGTGCATCACGTAGAGCAATAAAAATAGCACGTAAATGTTCCAAATGCTCCTCCAAAGATTTAGTATAAATCAGTATATCATCAAAGTAGACTACCACAAATCGTCCAATGAAAGCACGTAAAACTTCGTTCATTAATCTCATGAAAGTACTAGGTGCATTAGTTAACCCAAAAGGCATGACTAACCACTCATATAAACCAAACTTAGTTTTAAATGCAGTTTTCCATTCATCTCCCAATTTCATACGAATTTGATGGTATCCACTACGCAAATCAACTTTGGAGAATATTGTAGAGCCACTCAGTTCATCAAGCATATCATCTAGCCTAGGAATAGGATGAAGATAACGAATAGTAATATTATTAATGCATCTACAATCAACACACATACGCGATGTACCATCCTTTTTCGGCACTAGAATAATAGGAACAACACAAGGACTAAGGGATTCACGAATATAACCTTTCTCGAGCAGCTCCTGGACTTGACGCATAATCTCCTTTGTCTCCTCTGGATTGTTACGGTATGGTGCACGGTTGGGTAGCGAAGCACCGGGAATTAAGTCAATCTGATGCTCAATCCCTCGAATAGGTGGTAATCCCGGTGGCACGTCTTGTGGAAAGACGTCAGCGAACTCCTGCAAAAAGTTAGTAACAATAGGAGGCAAAGAGGAAGGCATGTCCTCGAATGAAAATAATGCCTCTTTGCACACAAAAGCATAGCAAACAGATTTGCTGAAATCTAGATTATCAATATCAGATTTGGTGGCAAGTAAACATGCACTTTTCAATTTAATTTCAGAAACAACACTAGATGGTTTATTATTAGGCTTCATTTGTTGCTCAAATTCTTTTGCCACAATTTGATTTTCACTCTTGTTGTGCTCCTGTTTTGCTTTATTAGCTCTATTAATATCATCTTTAAAAATGGAATCAGGAGTCATAGGAAGCAAGGTAATATTTTTATCCTTATGAACAAGAGTATACTGATTGTTCCTACCATGGTGTACAGAATTTTTATCAAATTGCCATGGTCTACCAAGTAATAAGGAACATGCTTGCATGGGTACCACATCACAATCAACATAATCAGCATATGTAGAGATACTAAAATGCACACGAACAGTACGTGTTACCTTAACCTTGCCGCTGTTATTGAACCATTGGATATAGTAAGGATGTGGATGTGGTCTTGTGGTGAGAGATAGCTTCTCCACCATCTCCATGCTAGCCAAGTTGTTGCATCTCCCTCCATCTATGATGACGCGAACAGAACGTTCCTTCACCACTCCCTTTGTATGGAACAAATTATGCCTCTGATTTTGCTCGGCTTGTGTGACCTGCACACTCAAAACACGTTGAGCAACTAAACATTCATACCTGTCAGTGTCTTCAGGAGCCATGTATTGCGTCTCATTTTCAGAATCATCTCCACCGTGTATTTCACGTGTAATAAGAGCCAAAGTCTCATCATCATAGTCACTAGTGGACTCATAACCACCATCCTCAGTAGCAATCATCACACGTCGAGATTTGCGTTCTCTCGCATAATGATCTCTTCCCTTACAACAACGACAAATAATATCACTTGTGTGCCCTGTTGATGCCATGGAAGAAGAAGAGCTCTGTACAGGCTCGTCAGGTGTGCTCTTGGTAGATAGTGGTGGTTGTGCCTGCTTTCTTGTATCACGGCTGGAGGTGGCCGCTGATGGAGGTGTCGGTGCAGTAGAATGTGTGGAAGTAGAGGATGCACGCAGTGTCCATGATGAAGGTCAACCTGCAGAAAAGTTAGTCCGTGCCAATGCCTGTCGATCCTGCACTTCATGTTCAGCTTTACAAGCAAGATGGAATAAACGAGTGATATTATTATACTCCTTATACTCTAGAATGGTCTGAATCTCTCTATTTAATCCACCCATAAAACGTGCAAGCATATCTTCATTCTCCTCAACAATACCACATCTAATCATGCCAGTTTGTAATTCCTGATAATATTCTTCTACAGAATTTTTTCCTTGTCTTAAGCGCTGCAATTTTTGAAGTAATTCACGTTGATAATAAGGTGGAACCCAACGAGTACGCATAGCAGTTTACAAGGCAGCCCAAGTAGCTGGAATGGGATACAATCTACAATGTTCAGACCACCAAACACATGCAAAACTAGTGAAAGCACAAACAGCAGCAGGAACACGTCTCTCCTTAGGATATTGTAAACATGTAAACCATTGTTCAGTTTCTAACTCCCAAGTAAGATATATATCAGGAACATATCTACCCTCAAATGGTGGAATATTCAATTTTAGTTTAGGAAGATGGTCATGAGCTTGTACCTCAGGTGGTGCAGCCCTACCGTTGCGATGATATGCATGAGGACGACCTGGTGGTGGTGGTGCCGGTGGTTGCACGTAGTTCTGATTTTGATCAACCTCATCCTCGTAATGGTCCTCCACCTCTGCAGTAGTAGCAGGAGCTACAGAAGCATCAACAGTATGTACAGCGGCACCAGAAGTTTGACCAGGCTCAAGGGGAACGCGCTGTGCTCGTCCCACTTGATTTGGAAGGCGATGTTGTTGTTGTTGTTGTTGTAGAGGTGCGATAGGTGCAGCGGGCGGTGGTTGTGGAAGACGCGCGAGCAATTCATTAAACTTGTTATCGAGCTTTGTTTCGAACGCCTTCTCAATGCCATCTATCTTCTCCATGGCCTCTTCAAATCTATTTAGCACATCTTCCACCTGTCCACTCATCATTTGCTGAAACTTATCATGTAACTCCTTGTTCGTCATGTTCTCCCAGTCAGTCTCATCGGCTTGTGATCCTGCCATGGTTAGCAGCAATAGAAACACACAAGAATATGATCCTACAGACTACTAGGAAGTGGTGCTGGCGTGTCACAAATCCGTCAAGCGAATCTCAAAATCTTACCAGTTCTTACCAAGCAGCAGGTGGTGATCGGCAACCGTTGTAGTCAAAACTCTCAAAAGCTTGGATAGAGCGATTGCCAGGGAGAGTCAAACGCACGACGTAGATGTATGTGGAGCTGGGAAGGCTTATAATATGGTAGCAAAAAGGGTCTGCAATAATCAATTCAGGGATGCAAAGTTGAATAAACGCTCAACGATGGTAATGTGGTCCTAGGCTAGACCGTGCTAGAGACACGAGCCTAGAACACTAACAAAATCATGGCGCTGCACGTAAACAAGGGAGGAGCACACTCTGAATTTTTTTCTCTTTCTTTGCACATTTTTTTGCACTTTTCTTGTCCTCTATTTTTTTGCTCCGCAACAATTTTTTTTCGAAAAAGTCTACAAATGTCCTAAAAACTGCCTAGGCAGAATTTTCCAGACTTAGTTTTTTTTAAACTGGAACTATTTTTCTACCGCGGGTAGCACGGAATTTCGGGAGTCCGACTTGGTCATGACTCGGAGTATGGCATGATCTGGAAATCAAAAACAAAGCAACAATTACTGGACTCGAACTAGGACTGGTGGCGGAGATGAATCTGGTGGAAACTTGGACTGGTGGCGGATATATGCAGGGCGGTGGAACACGGACTAGTGGCGAATCTGTGATGAAGGTGGACTCGGATTAGTGTGATGGCGGTGGATATGTGGTATATGGCAGCGGCGATGATGATGGTGGTATATGGCAGCGGTGATGACGATGGTGGTATATGGCAGCGGTGATGATGATGGTGGTATATGGCAGCGGTGATGATGGTGGTGCGGCGGCGTGACAACTTGTGAACAGAACTCGAAACTCTAAAGGACTAGACGCTAAGACCAGCAACTTGACACGACGATGCAACCACAAATTCAACAAAGCAAATACAGAAAAGATTATGCAAAGGCTCAGATTGGTTCGGACAAGATGAACTAACCCTATTTTTTTGCCTTTTTCGTGGACTATAGGTATGAAGAACAGACTCGATCTAAACTACGAAAAACTGTAAAATCTCACCGAGCAACCTGGAAATCCGATACCACTTGATAGAGGCAAAGGTGTCCCGTCTTTCGATGAGATGGTGGCTATTGTTTTGGAGGAAGTCGACTTTGACGACTCGACTACGAACGTGCGAGGACGTCGCGCCTTAGCAGTCGCGAAACCAACTCCGAGAGGTTATTGACCACACTGGAGCACGATCAACCTGACCAAGAAGGCCTGTTTCCTGCAGGAAAACGAAGAACAAGCAACAAACTAAGATCCCAATCTGGATATTTCGAATATAAGAGGAAAGCTTTATTGATCAAGGTGGGGTTCTGTGGTGCCTTTGTTTGGTCGTTGAACATAAACGAAGAACGCGAAGTTGTAGCTATGGCGAACTTTAATCTAAACAAAACGCAAAGTCTAAACGATGCCCTAAGGGCTGTATATATGGAGGAAGAGGGGGGAATTTCGTGGCCCTTGGAGGAGGGGTCCGAAACCAACCCTAACTCTTGTTTCCCCACACATACAAACTCTAAAAACAGCCTATACTCAAGTATTTCGAAATTACATGGGCCTGGCCCAATAATAAGGTGACGCAGCACCTATAATAGCCTCTGGACAAAATTTATGAAGTGGCCTCTTGTATATTTCGTCCAAGGCTTCACGCACTCATTATGGTGGCTTCAAAGTCCTGAAATCATCACTTGTAACTCCGTTCTTGTTCCCCTTGCGCATGCCATCATCTCCATGCTTGATCTTGCTCCAATGATCATCCTTCTTGTCCAAGCTAGGCCCTTCATTTGTAAGTAAGACAAATGTATCCAATTTAGGCAGCAACATATTCTCATGAACATTAGAATCATTACCAAGAAACGAAAGTACCTGGTAATTTAATTGCCGTGCGCGAGCTCTAGTAATTGGTCCTGTATATGTATCAGTAGGGGCTGTGGGTGTAAGTTTGTTAGTGATGTCCTCATCACGCGCCCATCGCCATCGACCTCATTTATAATGTCCCCTCTTCAATTGCCCTCAACAATGGGAAGTGGCGCCAAAGGCTCTCTCCATTCTATGGAATGTTTTTGACCTCGTATGGGGCACCCCCTCTCTGGTTGGCCTCGACAACGAGATTTGGTCGCAGGTGTCTCTTCCCATTCTACCAAAAGATTTGAGACTCAAAGAACACTTGCATCTTCTGCAAAAGGAACTCCAACCCGCTGGCATCACCGTTAGGAAAATAGTCAGCGACTTCACCCTTTGGTCCTTTATTAGATTCAAATATCCAAGTGTTGAAATATATTGCCTGCCTCCCTCCATCAGTTCAGACTTTTGGAGCAACTGGCTGAAGCATGAATTCAATATGGTATCAGAGCCAAGAGGTCTTGAGTTCAAGACCCTGCCAACGTAGTATAAAATAAAAATGATTATGTGGCCTACATCGATCCCACGTCTAAGGACTAAAATGTCCTAGACGTGAGGGGGAGTGTTGAAATATATTGCCCGCCTCCCTCCATCAGTTCGGAATTTGGGAGCAACTAGCTGGAGCATGAATTCAGTACCAAGGTCTCCACCACCTTGTCTCGGTGCCAATGACTCTCACACTCAAATTTCTGAGTGTCTGCTCCTCAAAGATTGCCTCTACTCCAAAAGCAATCTCTTCCACAATAACATCACCTCCGCTAACTCCTGCCCTAGTTTCCAGGATGTGATGCACATGTTCATCCACTTCCCGCATGCTACTCAGGTTTGGCAAGAGTTGGGCCTTTCGAAGCCCACCGCAATGGACCTCATCTGGGACATCTGCTCTCCAGTTGGCCTCGTCAACAACATTTGGCGGCTCTCTCCATTACACGGAAGATTTGGGACTCAAGGAAAGCTTCATCTTGTCTTTCGCAATGAAGACCAGACCGCTGGCCTCACCATTATTATGAATATTGTGAGCGACTTCACTCTATGGTCCTTTAGATTCAAATATCCCGCTCAGAAGGTAGTCTCCTTTTCTTGGTGTCAATACCTCCCCCATGCTCAAAATTCTAGGTGTCTGCTCTTTACAGATTGCCCCATGTGACAGCCTGGTTTTGCCCTCTTTCTTTTTCTAGATTTTCTTGCCATTTGCTTTGAATTTGAGTTTTTGAATCAACTCACTTGGACTTAAACACTTGGGCATTTCCATGATTTTCACCCAAGTGACCCATTGTGACGCCCCAAGACCGACGCTCCAGAAGTCTTCCAGCTATTTTGTTGTCACCATGTGTTTTATTTTTGCTTGTTGCATTTCATCATGTCATCATGCATATCGCATCCGCATGTTTTCTTAAAACTCGCATCCGTTCGTAGTTCCCGCTTCTCACTATTGCCTTCGTTGCCCCTTTCGAGACCAACTGTTCTTTTGTTGTCCGGCCATTTGAACCTCTCTGCACAGTGCACATACCTCTCGCGCGCGTCCGAAAGCTGTCCCGAACCCGACCCAGGCAGTCGTCACCGTTGGATCCGGATCATCCCCAAACATCTATAAAACATCTCCGTTTTCTTAATTGGACTTCTTAACCTATTTTTTCCCAGCCGTTCGATTACGATCGTAGGGACGAGCTAGCCCCTACCCAAAAACCCACATGCTATATAATCAGTGTAAACATACCTAACCCTAGAACCTAGTTGTCCCATCCATCCATTCCCTCACCTGCCACCGCCACTCCCTTCCTCGGGATCCCTCCCGATCCAGCCGCCACTCCCCCTCGAGCTCCTCCAGTCCACACGAGCGCCGTTGCCCCTCGCCCGCGTCTCCCTGCCTCGCATCGTCCGAACACTGGCCGCCACGCCGGCGTCGATCTCCACCATCGCTGCCCTGATCCGGTCGCTCCGCCTTGGATCCGGCCGGTTCCGCGTCGCCTCCCCATGCCCGAGAGCCCGCGCCGGCCATCTTCCTCGCCGGGGTGCCCCGCCAAGTTCCCTCTGCTGCGTCGCCCGCTTGCGTCCTCCTCTGCTTCGAGCCGCATCCTGCATCGAGTGAATGCTCGTCCTCGAGCGTTGACTGCGCACCCTCCACCTCCTCGTTCGATCCAGCCAAGGCCCAAGCCGCCCACTTCGTCAGCCCGAACCGCCAAAGCCTGCAGCCAGCTCCACCGACGCTGGGCTAGGCCCATGGTGGGCACCAAATCCAGCCCCTCCTCTCTGTTCAGCCCAGCAGTTTCAGCCCGTAGATGTTTTTTCCTAGTTGTGCAAATTTAGTTATTTATCCAGAGAGCGCCTATTTTGCAAAAAAACATCAACATCATGCATATAATAATTTCCAGTACCTTGCATCATATTAAAATTGTTTCAACATGTAAAATGCTTAGGATTTCATCTAGTTTCATAATATGTTGTTTTCATCCATGTTAAATTTGGTTAAAATGTTGTTTGATTAAATTTGCATCAATGCCATGCTAAAATGTTTTATTTCATAACTAAATAACCGTAGCTCCGAATTTAATAAACTCTATATGTAAATGGGGTGGAAAAAATGCATAGATTAACATGGTAGCATTACTTTGCATGTTTAACAACTCTAAAATATGCTTTAGGATAGAACAGTACCAAATCTAAAATATGGACATGAGGATTTTCCGGAATTGTTGTTTGTTGTTCCGGCCTCATTTAAATTTGCCTAGATAGGTAGTTTTCATATGTTTCACCTCTTGCCATGTTTAAAAACATTTAATATTGTTGGGTACATAAACGAGAGAGAGCTAAAATAATTGATGTGGTGTTTCGTCAATATGCAACTCGTTGCATATTGAGCTCCACTTAATTTGTAGTAATGTTAGTTCCACTTTGTCATGCCATGCCTCATTAAACCGGACATGCATCATACTTGAGTGTGCATTATGCCATGTTGATGTGATGGTTGTTTACCATGTTGTTTGCTTCTTTCCGGTTTGCTTCTCTCATTAGCTTCGGTTTCGTTCCGGAGTTGTGAGGATTCGTTCGACTACGTCCGTTTGTCTCCTTCATGGACTCGTTCTTCTTCCTTCCGGGATCTCAGGCAAGATGACCATACCCTCGAAATCACTTCTATCTTTGCTTGCTAGTTGTTCGCTCTATTGCTATGCTACGCTACCTACCACTTGCTATATCATGCCTCCCATATTGCCATGTCAAGCCTCTAACCCACCTTTCCTAGCAAACCGTTGTTTGGCTATGTTACCGCTTTTGCTCAGCCCCTCTTATAGCATTGCTAGTTGCAGGTGAAGATGAAGTTTGTTCCATGTTGGAACATGGATATGTTGGGATATCACAATATCTCTTATTTAATTAATGCATCTATATACTTGGTAAAGGCTGGAAGGCTCGGCCTTATGCCAGGTGTTTTGTTCCACTCTTGCCGCCTTAGTTTCCGTCATACCGGTGTTATGTTCCTTAATTTTGCGTTCCTTACGCGGTTGGGTGTTATGGGAACCCCTTGACAGTTCGCTTTGAATAAAACTCCTCCAGCAAGGCCCAACCTTGGTTTTACCATTTGCCTCACCACCACCTATTTTTCCCTTGGGAGTCGCGCTCTCGAGGGTCATCTTTATTTTAACCCCCCCGGGCCAATGCTTCTCTAAGCGTTGGTCCGAACTAGAGTCCTTTGCAGCGCTACCACGAGGAAACTTGAGAGATGGTTTTAGTTGAACGGAGTGCTCATCTGGTGTTGCCCTGAGACGAGATATGTGTAGCTCCTATCGGGATGTCGGCGCATCGGGCGGTCTTGCTAGTCTTGTTTTACCATTGTCGAAATGTCTTGTAACCGGGATTCCGAGTTTGATCGGGTCTTCCCGAAAGAAGGAATATCCTTCGTTGACCGTGAGAGCTTGTGATGGGCTAAGTTGGGACACCCCTGCAAGGTATTATCTTTCGAAAGCCGTGCCCGCGGTTATGTGGCAGATGGGAATTTGTTAATGTCCGGTTGTAGAGAACTTGACACTTGACTTAATTAAAATACATCAACCGCGTGTGTAGCTGTGATGGTCTCTTCTCGGCGGAGTCCGGGAAGTGAACACGGTTTGGGTCATGTATGAACGTAAGTAGTTTCAGGATCACTTCTTGATCACTTCTAGCTTCTTGACCGTTGCGTTGCTTCTCTTCTCGCTCTTATTTGCATATGTTAGCCACCATATATGCTTAGTGCTTGCTGCAGCTCCACCACATTACCCCCTTTCCTACCCATAAGCTTAAATAGTCTTGATCTCGCGGGTGTGAGATTGCCGAGTCCTCGTGACTCACAGATACTTCCAAACAGTTGCAGGTGCCGATGATACCAGTGCAGGTGACACAACCGGGCTCAAGTGGGAGCTCGAGGAGGACCTTTGATCGTTTCTATGTTTCATTTCCGGTTGATCAGTAGTGGTGCCCAGTTGGGACGATCGGGGATCTAGCATTTGGGGTTATCTTCTTTTCATTTGTATTTGTCCATAGTCGGACTATGTGTGTACTCTGAATGATGTATGTTTAATTAATGTATTGTGTGAAGTGGCGATTGTAAGCCAACTCTTTATCCCATTCTTGTTCATTACATGGGATTGTGTGAAGATTACCCCACTTGCGACTAAACCACCATGCGGTTATGCCTCTAAGTCGTGCCTCGACACGTGGGAGATATAGCCGCATTGTGGGTGTTGCACCCATCCATCTCTTAATCATCATTCTTCCTCTGAAATATCCCAAAATGGCCCAAAATAAAAAATATTCATTTTCCCTTCAAAACCTCACTCCAAAGCAACCCTCATTTTTCTTGCCCACAAAAATCTGAGAAAATTCCTAAATATTCTTTGAACCTTGGCACACCTCCCTGAGCAAAAATATTGCATAGGTTTTTGGAATATTTTTGCTACAGAAAATCATTTCTGTTCTGGTCAGAAATTGCAGTTTCTATAGGAAGTGCATTTTTCCTTGATCCAATGGATCTGAAATTTTTAGGGCTTCATTACCCTCCTAAGAAACTGCTAACCACCAAAGATTAGCCCTAAACTCATCCTAGATCTCTCTTAGTTAACCTCACAAGTTTCTGTCCAGAAACGTGCCAGGAAGAAACCCACTCGCACAGCTCACTTGTGATCCACTCAGAGGCATGGAGCAACCCAAACCATCAAGGACTACACGCCAGACATGAATTCAATGCACGGCATGGCTCTATGGCAGAGTTCACGCGGTCACCACGCGTGTGCACCATGCCAACCTGCTTGTCGACGCTCTCTGGATGCCGCCGACGATCCTGTTTCACGCGTGCTCGCTTCCCAGCTCGACGTGCCTTGCCAAACTGCGCCACCATCATCGTCTTGGTGCACTTAACTCCGCCCTGGCGCTCGCCGATGCCGGAGCTCGCCGCAGCGAGCACGGGCACGACGCGGCCAAGCGTACAGTGCACCCGTGCCCCTGCTCTCATCGCCACCTGCCTCCTGTGCTCGTCCTCGCTCGCCCACAGTGGCCGCGTGAGCCATGGATGCTTCTCCCCCTCTCACTGACGTCGTTCATCGCCGGGCGCCGTCTCTAGAGAAATCCGGCGTAGTCCAGAGCCCACTCCTCCCTCGCCTATAAATAGGACACCTCCCCAGCCTCTCCGAGCATCACCTGCACTCCCACACTTGCCACGACCTCGTAGATAGCCGCAGCCCGGCCGGGCAGGCCTCTGGCCGTTGTTCCCGACCGGAGTTCATCGGCGATTCCCCCCACTGCTCCCCATCTCTCCAGAGCCTCTCGAGCTCAACCAACTTCTCCGGTGTGTCCCTGGTGATCCTCTGGTGCGCGCTGGTGTAGTTGGAGCCCCTGGAGTCGCTGCATTGCGTCATCTTCTTCCTCTCCGGTGAACTGATGTCTACTACGCAACCTTCTTCTTGTAGACGTCGTTGGGCCTCCAAGTGCAGAGGTTTGTAGGACAGTAGCAAATTTCCCTCAAGTGGATGACCTAATGTTTATCAATCCATGGGAGGCGTAGGTTGAAGATGGTCTCTCTCAACCAAACCTGCAACCAAATAACAAAGAGTCTCTTGTGTCCCCAACACACCCAATACAATGATAAATTGTATAGGTGCACTAGTTCGGCGAAGAGATGGTGATACAAGTGCAATATGGATGGTAGATATAGGTTTTTGTAATCTGAAAATATAAAAACAGCAAGGTAACTAATGATAAAAGTGAGCGTAAACGGTATTGCAATGCTAGGAAACAAGGCCTAGGGTTCATTCTTTCACTAGTGCAAGTTCTGTCAACAATAATAACATAATTGGATCATATAACTATCCCTCAACATGCAACGAAGAGTCACTCCAAAGTCACTAATTGCGGAGAACAAATGAAGAGATTATTGTAGGGTACGAAACCACCTCAAAGTTATTCTTTCGGATCGATCTATTCAAGAGTTCGTACTAGAATAACACCTTAAGACACATATCAACCAAAACCCTAATGTCACCTAGATACTCTAATGTCACCTCAAGTATCCGTGGGTATGGTTATACGATATGCATCACACAATCTCATATTCATCTATTCAACCAACACAAAGAACTTCAAAGAGTGCCCCAAAGTTTCTACCGGAGAGTCAAGACGAAAACGTGTGCCAACCCCTATGCATAAGTGTCGGTGTCAAAACCGGCGGATCTCGGGTAGGGGGTCCCGAACTGTGCGTCTAGGATCAATGGTAACAGGACACGGGGGACATAATGTTTACCCAGGTTCGGGCCCTCTCTATGGAGGTAATACCCTACTTCCTGCTTGATTGATCTTGATGAATATGAGTGTTACAAGAGTTGATCTACCACGAGATCGTAATGGCTAAACCCTAGAAGACTAGCCTATCTGAATATGGTAATGAGTATCTCCCTATCCTTACTACGCTCTCCAGTTTATATAGACACCGGAGAGATCTAGGGTTACATGGAGTTGGTTACATCAGAGGGAATCTACATAGTTGGTTGCCAAGCTTGCCTTCCACGCCAAATAGAGTCCAATCCGGACACGGGTACAATCTTCGGTCTTCATGTCTTCACAGCCCATCAGTCCGGCCCGAAGGATAACAGGCTAGATGCCCGAGGACCCCTTAGTCCAGGACTCCCTCAGTAGCCCCTGAACCTGGCTTCAATGACGAGGAGTCCGGCGTGCAGATTTGTCTTCGTCATTGCAAGGCGGGTTCCCTCCTTCCGAACTCCAGAATGGTCTTCGGATGTAGTAAGTATATCCGGACCTGTGCATATAATTGCAGAGAATACAATATTCCACGAGTCCAATTTGCTGATAACTGTTTATGACATCGTATCACGCCTGCCCGGTTACTATTTCAAACCGTTGGCTAGCACGTCGCCCCACGTCTCGGGACGCGGTTTTACTGGCACGTCTTGTCAAGGTAGAGATTGTGTCCCCTTATTCACGGGATTTTCATTAATGCAGGCATGGGTAACCCAACCGTCCCCCGGGTACAACTCTTTGGGGATAGGTAAGTTTCGAGACCCAGGTAAAGACACTCAGTATTTGGGGTCTTTATATAGGGACCCAGACTCGTCCTCTTCCTTTGCGCTTGCTCCTTCCTCGACCCTAGCCACCCAAGTTCCAACCCTTGGGTTCCAATCGCCACCAGCCCTAATCATGTTCGGATCCAGCTTTCAAGGCCGGTGGGTGGCTTCTTCTGTCACAGAGGAGGATATTGCGAAGCTCCGCGCAGCGAGGTATCTGACCCCAGAATCCTTCATCGGCTTCCTGCACAAGGGCAGGTTATACCTACCCCGGATCCGGCGAGAGGGTAGTATTTGTGTCTCACTTCCTCCATGGGTTAGGGTTCGCGCTCAACCCCTTCGTCCGGGGGCTCATGTTCTACTATGGGCTAGATTTTCACGATCTGGCCCCGGACTCCATTCTTCTCATCTCGACATTTATCGTTACGTGTGAGGCCTTTCTCCGGACTCCTCCGCACTTCGGTTTGTGGCTCAAGACCTTTGACGTGAGGCCGCAGGTGACAGATGGGGAACAGGCATAATGCGGCAGCGCCACAATAGGCAAGCTTGCCGGCGCGGTTTGGTTCGAAGGATCCTTCGCCGAGTCTTCCGGCATGTGGCAGCAGGGGTGGTTTTATATCAACGAGCCGCGGGGCTCCAAGTGGGCGGCTACGCCTGCGTTCCGACCCGGCCCTCCAATTCAGCTTGCCTCATGGATCAATAAGGGATTGGACTGGGGATCCATCAATGAAGTGCAGACTCTGCAAAGTCGCATCCGAAGCCTTACCAAGAAGGGCATCGATCTTGTGAACGTCGTTCAAGTAATGCTAGTCCGCCGGACCCTGCCATGTCAGCGGCGGCCTCTCCATATGTGGGAGTTTAATCCAGAAGGGCGGCGGACCCTTCAACACTTCTTCAGCACCACGCACGAAGGAATGTGGAAATTATATTTCGGGGAACGAGAGCAATGCCCGAACACCACCGAAGATGTTGGCCTTAACTGCAATCATCCGGACACTGCGGTAAGTATTCAATCTCCGAACACCTTCCATTCAAGCATCTCTTGACAAGATACTGAACAATCCGTCCCTATACAGGACTGGATAAAGAAAGCGGTGTTAATCTGGTGTCCGGCGCCCCTTCCCGAAGACTCTGCAACCGCCTTGCTGACGAGAATGCTGATTCCGACACCGTACCAGGTGTCTACAGAGGGGGGCAAGAGCGGTGAGCCCAGAGGTGATACCCGCCCTGAGGATGAATTAGACACTGTGTTTGGGGAAACCGAAACCCTTTTGCCCAAGGGCAAAGGTGTAGAGGAAGCCCTCCATGGGAAGAAGAGGGCCGCTTTCGAAGATCAGGAGGGGAAGTCTTCCAAGAGAGGAAAAATGCCATCGTCGGGTGGCTTGGGCCGGGCGAGGGATGCTGCCGTAGGGCTTTATGACAAGGACGAACCTCTGGCCAAACCGTAAGTGAAGCTGGGGCACTTTAAACGTACCTCATTCTTTTCCTATTAGTGAAGTAATCATCCGACATACGTACGTCCACGCAGGTTAACGCCTGGTGTTTCTCCATCGTCCTCCTCGGGAGACCTTTCTTCCGGATATGATGGAGAGTGACACGTCTTCTCCGGCCTCCTCGCCCAACAGGGGGGAAGATACCGAGGTATCGTCCCGAAGGGCTCCTCTCGATCGTCAAGTAGTGCAGGAAACGAAGAAGGCGTTACCCGAAGGTGGTGCCTCTGTCACTCAGGGTTCGGGAATCAAGAATGACGATCCCGAACCATCTGGTTTACTACCGGAGACGATTCTGGAGGTGAGTAAGCGGATTCCTTCAAAGGAATGCCAAACTTCGGCGGCGGTTTCCGAAGACCCTGGAGCGCCGGAAATGCTGACGGACATGCTGCGACAAGCGTCCATTTCAAAGGAGCACCATGCCTTGATGGTTACGGTGGTCGAAAAGGTTCTATCCGCGAAGAGCGGATTGAACGAGGCCTTCTCGAGCCTTCTAAGAGGTTTTGAGGTTTGTGATGTAGTTTTGCCAATTGAATAATATTGACAAAATGCACCTGTTGTATATGCAGTAGCCCCTGAGACTCGGATTGCCTTCCGAAGGAAGAGATTGGAGGATCAAAAAGATATGCTCAGGTACTAACCTTGATTTAACTTGGAATACAGGCTGCCTCTCCTCCTGCGGCTACCCGAAATACGGAAGTGGCCGAACTGCAGCGAAAGCTGGATATTGCGGAAGATGACATTGCATTGATCAACAGGTGTCTTGACGACTCGCAAGGTATATATTTCGAGCATTCCTTACACCAATGTGCTAGTAATTTAGGCCCTACGCCGAAAAGAGTTTTATGTGAAATGTGCATGAGTGCAGATGGTGCTGCCGCCGTTGAAGCTCTTCGGGCGGAGCTAGCCCGGGCCAAGGAGCAGGTCCGGTGTAGTGATGCGGCTGCCGAGAACGCATAGAGCCGAACAAGCAGCTCGGCGCCAAAATGAGGAGAAAATATCCACTCTGGCGCTTGAGTTGAAGAGTACAGCCAGCCGTTGTGAATACCTTGAGAAGGAGAATAAAGCCAAAATGGCTGAACTTGACAAGGCCGCACGAGAGGCGAGTGAAGCTCGATCTGAATCTAGGGCGGCTCGTGAAGAGATTCGGCAGGCTAAGGAGATAGCGGCCGGTAAGCCCTTTTTGCTTCAGACTAAGTTTGGCGATTCGGACTATGCTCAGCTGAACCAGGTCTGGAGTTCTCCGGCTGAATTTTTGGACTTGCCCAAGAGTTCTTCCGATGCGGCGCAATTTTACCAAGCACAAGCGAGGTATGCAACAGAGAAGCTTTTCTGGTCACAATTTGGCGCATCAAAGCGCCCTCTGTTGCTGAATGAACAGATGTCCCAATGGGCCGAGCTTCATAGGATATCCGGCGACGCCATGAAGAACGTCATAATCCGGTTGTGGCCAAATGAGCTTGTTCCAAAGAGCTACTTTGGCCTAGTGCGGCGTCTTGTTGATGCGGTGCCGCGTATCGATGCTGCGAAGCGGTCGGCGTGCATTGAAGGTGCACGGATGGCCTTTGCTCGAGTCAAGACGTTCTGGGGGAAGATGAAGGCGGTCGATGTTGCGGCGAAGAGTCCGCCTAAGGGCTAGGACCGTAGTGAGCCGGAGCGTTATTTTGAAGATGTCCTGGAAGCCGCCCGCCTGATAGAGAGTCAATGTTCGAAGAACATAATGTTCGAGTGAGGTGTATTAGAATTGTAGAAGACAATTTTATAATTGATCTATTTTTATATTTTTGCTCAAAAGCTTGAATTCCTCCTATGCGGCCGTTTTAATATAATCTGAAAGATTTCCAGTTGTAGGCTTCAGCCCCCTCGTAGGAAGTACGGGGGTGTTCGGAAAAGCATTTAATCACTCTTTATCCAACGTCTTGGTCCGTGAAGGAGGTGATAATGCAGTGAACCAGACAATCGGACTATAAGGCGTTAACACTTTCACTTAGCCATAGGAGTTTTATGGTGGGACTACGACATAGCCCCTAGTATGTATGCGGCGTATAGTGCCTTACATATTTGATCTGAAAAACATCCCTCGTGTGACACGGAGAATCGCTAAGGATTCCAAGAAGTCGTCAAGTGGTTGACCAGCTCTCGCCGCATCATGACAGTCAGTTTTTGGCTTTCTCTACTGAGGTGCTCATCTGGTTTAGACCAGGGCACAATCGCAGTAGTTCTCCCTTTACTACCCTAGCCAATAGAGCGGAACGTAGGGTAGCAAGCACAGGAGCCGGGCAACCCAACTATTGACCCAAGACAATGATTCAGAGCTGATGCATATAAGGCCAAACTTGCGACGCCGAAGTACGCTATAGAGCTGTTCGGACTTTTACTGGCAACTCATTCGTTCCCATACCGAGCCCCTGGCAGGGTATGCCGAGGTGCATCTGTAAAGCAACCGTTGAGGCCGTACTCATTGTTGAAAGAGTATGAAAGATTAGTTCGGATGAGGTTTACTGGGAGCGGAGCAATATGCCAATGATAAATTTATGTATATATATAAAAAAAGGAAACCACAAACCCGGCTATTTGACATGCTCGGGATCGGGAACAGAGGAAAAAAGGGCATAGTACAGGCTCGGAATAAAGAGTGCGGTCTACAAAAAGTTATTTTGGACCTCCTGTCGCACGTCTGCGCCGCCCGTCCTCGGGGAGGGGAATCCCTAACGGAAGTATCCCCTTAGGTGAGTGTACGGATCCGAACTCTGATAGAGTCCGTTGTAGATGCTGTCCTGTTGGTCACCTGTTATTAAGACATAATGCAGAAAAATAAGGGAAACAGATAAAAACGTTACGGGAATGCTTGCAGGGTTGTTCGTATTGTGCTTCTGCCGATGCCCCTGGTATCTTGAGTGCGTATTGATGTACGCGTGGTGTAAATCTTGCCAGTATAGTGGGTGGGTGGCGGAAACCGAACTGCCATTTCCGTTCCGGGAGTGATCGAACTTCAGAGAGAAACTGTTTCTGGCCCCTGGTGTTCGGCTGGCGAGCCGCTCCATCGTCTTTATCGCCTGGTGGCCTCCTCCCCTTGTGATCGGCGTTAAGCTTGCCTGCCTGCATGAGGACCCAACAGTTTCTGTTGGTATGATTAGCTGGCTTATCAGGGTGATCGTGAATCTGACATGGTCGGTCCAATATCCTGTCAAGGGTGGATGGTCCGTCCTTGTTTGCCTTTAGTGGCTTCTTCGTTGACCGGGTTTTGGATTGTGAAATCCGGCGTTGACCGCTGTGTCGCGCAATCTTTTAGTATTATTGCGACTGTTGTGTTTGGTTCGTTGTGGCTTACCGTTGCCGTCTCGGATTTCGGAAGTGCCCGGGTCGCTGGCGTTGTTGCTTTTACGAGCGAGCCAGTTGTCTTCTCCCGCATAGAAGCGAGTCACTAGAGCGGTAAGGGTTGTCATGGATTTGGGTCCTTCCTGGCCGAGGTGGCGCGCTAGCCATTCATCCCAGACACTATGTTTGAAGGCCGCGAGGGCTTCCGCGTCCGGACAGTCGACAATTTGGTTCTTTTTGACTAAGAACCTAGTCCAGAGCTCCCTAGCTGATTCGCCGGGCTCCTAGAAAATATGAGTCAAGTCATCGGCATCTAGTTGCCGGACATATGTTCCTTGGAAGTTGTCTCGAAAGGCGTCTTCCAAATCTTCCCAGTTGCCAATAGAATTTTGTGGCAAACTGTTTAGCCAGTACCGAGCTGGCCCTTTGAGCTTGAGAGGTAGGTATTTAATGGCATGAAGGTCGTCTCCGCGTGCCATGTGAATATGGAGGGGGTAATCCTTAATCACTACCACGGGATCTGTTGTTCCATCATATGACTCGATGTTAATGGGTTTAAACCCGTTTGGAAATTCATGCTCCATTACCTCGTCAGTGAAGCAGAGAGGGTGTGCGGCTCCTCTATGTTGGGCCACACTATGAAGCACCTCCGGCGGATTCGGTTTACGATGTTCGGACCGGGCGTGGTCAGCTCTGTTGTGTCCGAAAAGGTAACCATCATCACCGGTCGGGGCATGTCCCCGCAATCTGTATATCAATTTTGTGTGTCCTATTCTGCCCTCCAGGTCTTGTTGGGTGTCACGAGTATTCCCCTGAGCTGTTTTGTTCTTGTTTTTATGGCCGGATGGGCTGGTATGGTGTTCTGCTTGAGCTGCTGCTTTATCCGGACCGAACTGTGGTCGACCTACCGCATTATTCGATGTGATGCGAGCTCCAGCACCCCGCCATCGTGTTGAGGGAGCCACCTGCACTTGGGGTGGCTTTTGTCTGGGCCGCTAAGGCCGTATTCTTCGGCGGCCAGGACCTTGGTCCATCTATCATTGAGCAAATCTTGGCTCGCTTGAAGCTGTAGCTGCTTCTTCCTTAGGCTCCTTGTTGTGGCTATTAGCCGGTGTTTAAAGCGCTCCTGCTCGAGAGGTTCCTCAGGCATGATGAAATCCTCGTCGACGAGGCTCTCCTCTTCCTCGGAGAGTGGAAGATAATTACTATCCTCCGTGTCTCCATATATGACCTGTTCATCAGGGCTATCTTGCCCGCTTTCCTGTTCTTCCTGTTCGGATCCCACCTCAACGGGTTCTTTGTTGTCCGGAGTGTTATCATCTCCAGTGCTAGTATTGTTTTCTCTTGAGCGACGTGACTGAGAGTGGCGCCGGGGGCGCCGGTGTTCGGACTGTGTGCCGGGAGGTGTATCCTCAACTGGATCCTCCTTATCATTGTCGAGATCGTTATTGTGTGTGTCTACCATACATATGTCATACTAGGAAGTGGCCGTCCCATGTCTAGCGGAGGGTAAGTTCTGGCCTTGCCCCTCATCGGCGTCCATATCGTCGATGTCTTTGGAGCAGTGGTCAAGCGTGTTGGTTGGGTCTTCGACAGTGGCTATGAAGTGGGTGGCGGGTGGGAAGCAAAATTCTCCGTCATCCGCCGCAAGTTCGAACCGAACATAGTTTGGCAGCGAGTCGCTTGCCAAGGATAGGTTTTTTAGTGAGTTTAGTACGTCGCCCATGGGCGAGTGTTGGAAGACGTTTGCGGCGCTGAACATGAAGATCGATAACCGATCGAGTTCGGTATCCGCGGACTCGCATGGTTTGGAATTTGTCGCCGGAGACAAGTCCGGGGTTCCGTTGATGCAGATGTCATATGAAGTAAAATTTGTGTGCAGCCCCAACGCTACGGGATCAGCAGCCTCCGTGACGGGGTTGAGCTTCCCATCTTCGGATGACTCGATCTGCTCCAGATCTAAGGCCGAAGATGTTGCAGGAGCTATCTCCTGGATGGGGCCCGATGACAGGTTTAGGCCATGCTCATCGGGGCGAAGGGGAGCAATGGCCGCAGTCTCGAATCCGTTGAAGATCAAGTCTCCACGGATGTCCGCAACGTAATTCAAGCTTCTGAATCTGACCTGATGGCCAGGGGCGTAGCTATCGATCTGCTCCTGATGGCCGAGCGAGTTGGCCCGTAGTACGAAGCCGTCGAATACGAAGATCTGTCCGGGGAGGAAGGTTTATCCCTGGACAACGTCATTACTGACGATCGAAGGGGCCATCGAGCCCTTTGCCGACGGCAGTGGAACTCTCAATAAAAGCACCAATGTCGGTGTCAAAACCGGCGGATCTCAGGTAGGGGATCTCGAACTGTGCGTCTAGGATCGATGGTAACAGGAGACGGGGGACACGATGTTTACCCAGGTTCGGGCCCTCTCTATGGAGGTAATACACTACTTCCTGCTTGATTGATCTTGATGAATATGAGTGTTACAAGAGTTGATCTACCACGAGAACGTAATGGCTAAAGCCTAGAAGCCTAGCCTGTGTGAATATGGTAATGAGTATCTCCCTATCCGGACTACGCTCTCCGATTTATATAGACACCGGAGAGATCTAGGGTTACTTGGAGTCGGTTACATCAGAGGGAATCTACATAGTCGGTTGCCAAGCTTGCCTTCTACGCCAAATAGAGTCCAATCCGGACACGGGTACAATCTTCGGTCTTCATGTCTTCACAACCCATTAGTCCGGCCCGAAGGATAACAGGCCAGACGCCCGAGGACCCCTTAGTCCAGGACTCCCTGAATAAGTTCAAAATGTTACAGAACCCACAAGTTGATCACCAAAACATACATCAAGTAGATCACGTGAATATCCCATTGTCACCATAGATAAGCACATGCAAGACATACATCAAGTGTTCTCAAATCCTTAAAGACTCAATCCGATAAGATAACTTCAAAGGGAAAACTCAATCCATTACAAGAGAGTAGAGGGGGAGAAACATCATAAGATCCAACTATAATAGCAAAGCTCGCGATACATCAAGATCGTGCCAAATCAAGAACACGAGAGAGAGAGAGAGAGATCAAACACATAGCTACTGGTACATACCCTCAGCCCCGAGGGTGAACTACTCCCTCCTTGTCATGGAGAGCGCCGGGATGATGAAGATGGCCACCGGTGAGGGATCCCCCCTCCGGCAGGGTGCCGAAACAGGGCCCCGATTGGTTTTTGGTGGCTACAGAGGCTTGCGGCGCCGGAACTCCTGATCTATTTTGTTCCTTGATGTTTTTAGGGTATATGGACATATATAGGCGAAAGAAGTCGGTCAGGGGAGCCACGAGGGGCCCACGAGGGTGTGGGGCGCGCCCAGGGGGTAGGGCACGCCTCCCTGCCTCATGGCTTCCTCGAAGCTTCCCTGACGTCTACTCCAAGTCTCCTGGATTGCTTCTGTTCCAAAAATAACTCTCCCAAAGGTTTCATTCCGTTTGGACTCCGTATGATATTCCTTTTCTTCGAAACACTGAAATAGGCAAGAAAACAACAATTTGGGCTGGGCCTTTGGTTAATAGGTTAGTCCCAAAAATAATATAAAAGTGTTTAGTAAAGCCCATAAACATCCAAAATAGATAATATAATAGCATGAATACTTCATAAATTATAGATACGTTGGAGACGTATCAGCATCCCCAAGCTTAATTCCTGCTCGTCCTCGAGTAGGTAAATGATAAAAGAAATAATTTATGAAGTTTGAATGCTAGCAGGTGCACAAGTTTGATCAATGATAATTTCAATTACCTTTTCTAGCATCATTATATGTCATAACAGTAGCTCATAACATAAAGCTTCTCATGATCAAGTAACAAGCTATTCACATGTTAAAGTATAGATCATAAACTTTCTTGAAAACTAACAAACGGTTCTCAGTCATCAAACAATTGCAATTCATCTTATTTTCAGGAAGGGTCTATGTAAGAGCTTTGATTTAGCAAATCCCACATACTCAACCATCATATAGTCTTCCATGATTGCTACCACTCAAAGCATATTTTTAGAACAAATAGTATTCATCGAACACAGAGAAAGGTAGGGGCTTAATGTTTCGCCTCCCAACCTTTTACCTCAAGGGTAATGTCAACAATAATAATTCATGCTCAAATATATTTGAATGGCCATATATGCTTAGATCTTTCTCCACCACATGATGCTTGCCAACTAAAAAGTAGGTTGGAATGAGAAGGAATAGTACTGACTCTTGCATAAAAGTAAAGATAGGCCCTTCGCAGAGGGAAGCAGGGATTTGCAGAGGTGCCAGAGCTCGAAGCTAAAACAGAGATGAAAATAATTTTGAGAGGTATGCTTTCATTGTCAACATAACAACCAAGAGTTCCCAATATCTTCCATACTAGATACATTATAGGTGGTTCTCAAACAGAAAGGTAAAGATTTTACTCCCCCTCCACCAACAATCACACTCCACGGCTTGTCCGAAACAACGGGTGCCGTCTAACTTTCAACAATCCTGGGGGAGCTTGTTTAAATTATTTGTGAATTTGTTTTTTGATCTTTTGATCATAGGACTGGGCATCCCAGTTACCCGCCATTTTCTCGTGAATGATGAGCGGAGTCCACTCATCCTGAGAATAACCCACCTAGCATGGAAGATACTGACAACCCCTAGTCGCTACATGAGTGATTCGGGCATACAAAATAGATTATTATTTGAAGGTTTAGAGTTTGCCACATGCAAATTACTTGGAACGGCAGGTAAATACCGCATATAGGTAGATATGATGGACACTCATGGAAGAAACTTGGTTCAAGGAATTTGGATGCACAAGCAGTATTCCCACTTAGTACAAAAATTTTGGCTAGCAAAGGATTCTAAATATAAAGCACCACATGTTAGAGGATCCACAACAATATAACTTCTATACAAATATACCCAAGCATAACTCATTATGTTGTCTTCCTTGTCCAACTTCAACTAATTTGCTCAGGTTTGAAAATAATTATTGGGGCTCACAATCATAGAAGATGTCCAAGATAGTATATTTATATGTGAAATCTCTCTTCCTTCAATATTCTTTCACGAATTGTTCAAGTGACCAATACAATGTTTGCTAACCTTCAAAAAATTTAACACCTCTACTTCTTATATGTGAATGCATTACTCCCCATGGGAAAGGCATATGAAACATGTATAATTTCAGATTTATGATATTCAAATCATTCAACTATTTACTCATAGGATATAAGTGAAGCACACGAGCAAATGACAAACTACTCCGAAAAGATATAAGTGAAGATCAATGAGTAGCTAAATAATTATGTAACTAT
The DNA here is from genome assembly GCF_018294505.1 of Triticum aestivum. Taxonomy (NCBI): domain Eukaryota; kingdom Viridiplantae; phylum Streptophyta; class Magnoliopsida; order Poales; family Poaceae; genus Triticum; species Triticum aestivum. The sequence goes on along the minus strand of NC_057811.1, from coordinate 168,022,394 downwards.
GTGAATACTCTCTCTCTCTCATTTAAGAATTTCAGATCTTGGTATTTTATTCATACAGCAAGCAAAACAAAATAAAATAAAATGACGCTCCAAGCAAAACACATATCATGTGGTGAAAAAAAATATAGCTCCAAGTAAAGTTACCGATGAACGAAGACGAAAGAGGGGATGCCATCCGGGGCATCCCCAAGCTTAGGCTCTTGCCACTCTTTATTCCATAGTCCATCGAATCTTTACCCAAAACTTGAAAACTTCACAACACAAAACTTAACAGAAAATCTCATGAGCTCCGTTAGCGAAAGAAAACAAACCACCACTTAAAGGTACTGTAATGAAGTTATTATTTATTTATATTGGTGTTAAACCTACTGTATTCCAACTTCTCTATGGTTCATACCCTCCGATACTACTCATAGATTCATCAAAATAAGCAAACAACACATAGAAAACAGAATCTGTCAAAAACAGAACAGTCTGTAGTAATCTGCATCAAACGCAAACTTCTGGAACTCATAAAAATCTCCCAAAATAGGACGACCTAGATAATTTGATTATTGATCTACTGCAATTGGAATCAGTATTTTATCACTTTCTGGTGATTTTTAACAATTGTTTTCGTGAGCAGAAAGTTTCTGTCTTTTTCAGCAAGATCAAATAATTATCATCCAAGAAGATCCTATAGGTCTTACTTGGCACAAACACTAATTAAAACATAAAAACACATCTAACCAGAGGCTAGATAGATTATTTATTACTAAACAGGAGCAAAAAGCAAAGAACAAAAATAAAATTGGGTTGCCTCCCAATCAAGCGCTATCGTTTAACGCCCCTAGCTAGGGATGATGATTTCAATGATGCTCACATAAGACATAAGAATTGAAACATAAAGAGAGAATCATGAAGAATATGACTAGCCCATTTAAGTCCAACCCACTTCCTATGCATAGGGATTTTGTGATCAAACAATTTATGGGAACAATAATCAACTAGCGTAGGCAGGCAAAACAAGCATAACTTCAAAACTTTAAGCACATAGAGAGGAAACTTGATATTATTGCAATTCCTACAAGCATATATTCCTCCCTCATAATAATTTGCAGTAGCATCATGAATGAATTCAACAATATAACCAGCACCTAAAGCATTCTTTTCATGATCTACAAGCATAGAAAATTTACTACTCTCCACATAAGCATAATTCTTCTCATTCGGAATAGTGGGAGTATCATAAGAAACCCGAATACTATAAATTGTTTCCACATTGAAAGAATAATGTTCAGAAAAAGGGTACTCATAATAATGACAAGTTTTATAAATATAATCATCACTACCTTTTATAGCATAAGTATCATCACAATAATCATCATAAGTAGCAACTTTGTTCTCATCATAATCAATTGAAACCTCTTCCAAGATAGTGGAATCATTACTAAATAAAGTCATGACCTCTCCAAATCCACTTTCATAATTATCACAATAAGATTCAACACCCTCCAAAATAGTGGGATCATTACTTCCTAAAGTTGACACTCTTCCAAACCCACTTTCATCAATATAATCATCATAAGTAGGAGGCATGCTATCGTAACAAATTTGCATATCAAAACTTGGGAGGCTAATAACGTCATCTTCATTAAACATAGCATCCCAAAGCTTGGGACAAACATTAATTTCAGCAAATATATTCTCAAACTTGTCATTCTCATCAAACATAGCATCCCCAAGCTTGAGCCTTTTCATATCATAAGCATAATCACTCTCATCATTAACAGTATGGATAGCACCAATAGTATATCAATTATCATCATCACAATGAGTAATAGGAGCAACATCATTAGGGAGGGATACCTTTTCACCTTTGCTTCTCCGTCTTTTCTTTTTCTTCTTCACATCATGTGTGGGTTTAACCCTCTTTTTTGAGCTCCTTATTAATGAGATTGGTTGAATAGAGAGCTCCTCCTCGTTACCTGATTCATCATAAGAAATAATAGGAGGATATTGGAAGTCTCTTTCCTTTCATTAGTATTCTCTTCATCTTCTATTTGTTTTCTTTTCTTTATGTAATTGGCAATATAAGTATTTTCAATGCAATTCACCGCACAATACATAAAAATTTCTTCTAGATCAAAATCAAGAAATCTATCAAGATTAAATTTTGGAATACCCTCAGTTATACATTTCATTTCTTCATACCCCGAAAGAAGACTAAGCTCTTTATGATGCCCAAGGGTAATCAAGTTATCACAATTTTTGGACACGATTTGATCATGAAAGAAATAGCATTGGAGCTTTAAATGACCATGTTCATTGCAAAGTTCACAAGGAGGGCGATAAATATTGAATCTTTCAGCACAATCATCTAGCCTTTCTTGCAACCATTTAGTTTCCAAATACTTATGCCTCTTGCAAAATCTATCTTCCCTATTTGGTGTGTACTTGCAAGCTCTATGTATTCCACAAAAGTTGACATGCTTATAAGAGACATTTTCATCATGACTAGTGCAATCATCATTAGTACTATGGATATTCAAAGAATTCATACTAACAACATTGCAATCATGCTCATCATTCAAAGATTTAGTGCCAAACATTTTAATGCATTCTTCTTCTAACATTTTGGCACAATTATCGGAATCCTTATTTTCACGAAAGACATTAAAAAGATGAAGCATATGAGGCACCCTCAATTCCATTTTTTTGTAGTTTTGTTTTATAAACTAAACTAGTGATAAAACAAGAAACTAAAAGATTCGATTGCAAGATCTAAAGATATACCTTCAAGCACTCACCTCCCCGGCAAAGGCGCCAGAAAAGAGCTTGATGTCTACTACGCAACCTTCTTCTTGTAGACGTTGTTGGGCCTCCAAGTGCAGAGGTTTGTAGGACAGTAGCAAATTTCCCTCAAGTGGATGACCTAAGGTTTATCAATCCGTGGGAGGCGTAGGTTGAAGATGGTCTCTCTCAACCAACCTTGCAACCAAATAACAAAGAGTCTCTTGTGTCCCCAACACACCCAATACAATGATAAATTGTATAGGTGCACTAGTTCGGCGAAGAGATGGTGATACAAGTGCAATATGGATGGTAGATATAGGTTTTTGTAATATGAAAATATAAAAACAGCAAGGTAACTAATGATAAATGTGAGCGTAAACGGTATTGCAATGCTAGGAAACAAGGCCTAGGGTTCATACATTCACTAGTGCAAGTTCTCTCAACAATAATAACATAATTGGATCATATAACTATCCCTCAACATGCAACAAAGAGTCACTCCAAAGTCAAAAATAGCGGAGAACAAACAAAGATATTATTGTAGGGTACGAAACCACCTCACAGTTATTCTTTTGGATCAATCTATTCAAGAGTTCGTACTAGAATAACACCTTAAGACACATATCAACCAAAACCCTAATGTCACCTAGATACTACAATGTCACCTCAAGTATCCGTGGGTATGATTATACGATATGCATCACACAATCTCAAATTCATCTATTCAACCAACACAAAGAACTTCAAAGAGTGCCCCAAAGTTTCTACCAGAGAGTCAAGACGAAAACGTGTGCCAACCCCTATGCATAAGTTCACAATGTTACGGAACCCGCAAGTTGATCACCAAAACATACATCAAGTAGATCACGTGAATATCCCATTGTCACCACAGATAAGCACATGCAAGACATACATCAAGTGTTCTCAAAGCCTTAAAGACTCAATCCGATAAGATAACTTCAAAGGGAAAACTCAATCCATTACAAGAGAGTAGAGGGGGAGAAACATCATAAGATCCAACTATAATAGCAAAGCTCGCGATACATCAAGATTGTGCCAAATCAAGAACACGAGAGAGAGATCAAACACATAGCTACTGGTACATACCCTCAGCCCCGAGGGTGAACTACTCCCTCCTCGTCATGGAGAGCGCCGGGATGATGAAGATGGCCACCGATGAGGGATCCCCCCTCCGGCAGGGTGCCAGAACAGGGCCCGATTGGTTTTTGGTGGCTACAGAGGCTTGCGGCGGTGGAACCCCCGATCTATTATGTTCCTCGATGTTTTTAGGGTATATGGACATATATAGGCGAAAGAAGTCGGTCAGGGGGTAGGGCGCGCCTCCCTCCCTCGTGGCTTCCTCGAAGCTTCCCTGACTCTACTCCAAGTCTCCTGGATTGCTTCTGTTCCAAAAATAACTCTCCCGAAGGTTTCATTCCGTTTGGACTCCGTTTGATATTCTTTTCTTCGAAACACTGAAATAGGCAAGAAAACAGCAATTTGGGCTGGGCCTCCGGTTAATAGGATAGTCCCAAACATAATACAAAAGTTTTTAGTAAAGCCCATAAACATCCAAAATAGATAATATAATAGCATGAATACTTCTTAAATTATAGATACGTTGGAGACGTATCACGAACCCCGACCACGGCCGCCGCTGGAGAAGAAGATTCCGAGCCCTTTCGTCCATCCCTAGCCACGTTTTGGGTACGTACGGACTCCTTGAGGTCTTGTGCATCCATCCCCTCCATCCACGGCGGCGGCCGACCTCTCCTCGCCGGAGAAACACCGGCACATCAGCGCCTCCTCTCTGTTTCTCTCTGCCTCTCTCTAAATCTGACAGTGGGGGCCCACTATCAGCCTCACAGCCCGCCCGAAGTGGTATAAGTGGTGGCGCCCTGCTGAAATACGCCTTCGACGTCACCCCCCAGGATTTTCTTTTTATTTCGAATTTAATTCAAATCTTGACCAGAAACTTTGACCAACCATAACTTTTAAACCATAAGTCCAAATGAATTGATTCTTTTTTGCATTGTGTTTGTTTTGAAAAGTTCTAGCAGCACACCAAAATGGAGATTTTTCTCTGCTGTATAGAATTTTTCTTGATTTTCAAAATGATTCTTGATATTTTTTGTTTCTGTTTTTAAATATTTTCAGAGTGAGAAGCTTGTCTTGAAGATAACTGATGTCGCTTGAAGCTACGTCGGTATTTCCCCAAAGAGGAAGGGATGATGCAGCACAGCGGCGGTAGGTATTTCCCTCAGATATGAAACCAAGGTTATCGAACCAGTAGGAGAACCAAGCAACACAATGTAAATAGCCCCTGTACACAGATAACAAATCCTCGCAACCCGACTGTAAAAGGGGTTGTCAATCCCTTTCGGGTAGCGGCGCCCCAGATGGGCAAACGTACGTGAGATAAAGTTCTAGTAGATTGAAAGATAGAACACCAGATAAAATAAATAAGAATAAATTGCAGCAAGGTATTTTTGTATTTTTGGTTTAATAGATCTGAAAATAAATGCAAAGGAAAAGTAGATCGCAAAGGCAAATATATGAGAAAGAGACCCGGGGGCCGTAGGTTTCACTAGTGGCTTCTCTCGAAAAAAAAAGCAAACGGTGGGTGAACAAATTACTGTTGGGCAATTGATAGAACTTCAAATAATCATGATGATATCCAGGCAATGATCATTATATAGGCATCACGTCCAAGATTAGTAGACCGACTCCTGCCTGCATCTACTACTATTACTCCACACATCGACCGCAATCCGACATGCATCTAGTGTATTAAATTCATGGAGAAACGGAGTAATGCAATAAGAACGATGACATGATGTAGACAAGATCTATCTATGTAGAGACAGACCCCATCGTTTTATCCTTAGTAGCAACGATACATACGTGTCGGTTCCCCTTCTGTCACTGGGATCAAGCACCGTAAGATCGAACCCACTACAAAGCACCTCTTCCCATTGCAAGATAAATAGATCAAGTTGGCCAAACAAAACCCAAATATCAGAGAAGAAATACGAGGCTATAAGCAATCACGCATATAAGAGATGAAAGAAACTCAAATAACTTTCATGGATATAAAAAGATAGATCTGATCATAAACTCAAAGTTCATCGATCCCAACAAACACACTTCAAAAGAGTTACATCATATGGCTCTCCAAGAGACCATTGTATTGAGTATTCAGCGAGAGAGAGGAATCCATCTAGCTACTAAGTACGAACCCGAAGGTCTACAAAGAACTACTCACGCGTCATCGGAGAGGCACTAATGGAGGTGGTGAACCCCATCTAAGATGGTGTCTAGATTGGATCTGGTGGTTCCACTACAGGAAACAGCTACTTTGCCGTCTGCCACGGCGGACGGCAAAGACCTTTGCCGTCAGCCGCGGACGGCAAAAGGCTCCGGCAAAGAAGGCTACGGTAAACAGCTGCTTTGCCGTCTGCTTCCCAGCGGCGGACGGCAAAGGCTCTTTGCCGTCTGCGGCAGACGGCAAAGAAGGTGGACGGCAATAATTGCGCTGTCAGTCCGTTAAGTGGCTAACGGCAAACCTTTGCCGTCCGCCGCAGACGGCAAAATTTCTCTGGTCTTTGCCGTCCGCCTTATGATGTCATCTACACGTCACTAGATGGCAGGTTCTTTGCCGTCTGCCACTGATTCTTTGCCGTCTGCCACGGACGGCAAAGTCTTTGCCGTCTGCCACTGTAGGCAAACTGACCAAATGGGTCAGCTCCCAGGAAGCACAGTTGGCTGCCACGTGGCTTCTTTGCCGTCTGCGGCAGACGGCAAAGAGCTCTTTGCCGTCGGTGGCAGACGGCAAAGAGCCTACATATTGTCTGTTTTTTTCTTTTTTTGTTAAATCCCACAATTTGCACAGAAAATATAGATGACATATAGATATATTTCACAGGCATTCATCACATAAACAAGTTCATACATCATTTCATACATAAACAAGGTCCATCCATCATTTCGTACATAAACAAGTTCCATCCATCATTTCATACATAAAGAAGTTCCATCCATACATAAAGTAGCACTCCATAGCTAAGGTGACTAGAATGAGAAGACAAGAAGAAGAAGAGTAGAACAAGCACTCCATCCAGCACATAATGAAATCTGCAAAATGGCAAAATAAGAAAGTTAGAAATGGATCGTTTTTGAGGTAACTAAGGTGAAATGGATCGTTTTTGAGGTAACTAAGGTGAAATGGATCTTTTTTAGCTCACTTAGGTCAAATGGATCGTTTTTGAGCTAACTTAGTTGAAATGGATCGGTTTTGAGCTAACTTTGTTGAAATGGATCATTTTTTAGCTAATTTAGTTGAAATGGATCATTTTCAGCTAACTTAGGTGAAATGGATCATTTAAGAGCTAATTTAGGTGAAATGGATCGTTTTTAGCTCACTTAGGTCAAATGGATCGTTTATGAGCTAAATTAGTTGAAATGGATCGTTTATGAGATAACCTAGGTAAGATGGGTCATTTTGGAGTTAACGTAGGTGAAATGGGCCATTTTAAAGCTAACGTAGGTAAAATGGATCATTTAGGAGCTAATCTAGGTAAAATGGGTCATTTTTGAGCTAACTTGGATGAACTGCATCATTTATAAGCTAACCTAGGTAAAATGGGTCATTTTGGAGGAAAATAAGCTAACTCTAGGTCATTATGGTAAGCATATTGGAGGAAATAAAGCTAAGTCTAGGTCTTTATGCATTTGTTAAGCAAAACACTAGAGAAACTTACCGTGATCAGGGAGGTGTAGGAGCGGGGTGGCTAGTGCCGCTACCTGGAGAAGGATTGTGCGATGCGTTTCTGGAGTTAAGCTGCACCAAAGATCATTTCCAATGTCTCGTTAGCATTATGACACTCAAATGTTAAGACTAGCAAGTAATGTCCATTCAAATTAAACTCACCGTGCTCCCAGGAGCAATCACTGGCATCGGCGGAGCGGGCTGACCGGACTTCTCGCACACAGACTGCACATTTGGTTTTCACAACAGAGTCATACTAGTTAGTAATGAGACTCAAATGTTAAGACTAGCAAGTAATCTGCAGAAGAAACTTACCATAAGGAGCTCGTACATGGCCCTTGCCTGCATGTCATTCCGTGCCCTCTCCTCCTCCATCATCTTTCTCGTCCTCTCCTCCATCTCCCGCTGCCTCTCCGCCGCCTCCGCCAGAAGTTTCTCCGTTCTATCTCTCTCAGTCTGTATAGCAGCCTGCAACACCACTCACATGACCATTTGTAATCATTGATGGAAGCGCACACAATGTAATGGAGAAAGATAACTGAGTACGTATCACTAACCTTGATGGCGAGTTGCACTGGCCGTTCACGAGGCCTTATCTCAGGAGCGGAGCTCGACTGGCGCGCCTTGATCTCCGGGAGAGTGCTAGGACAATGGATAAGTCCATCTCCAATGGCTATGGAGCCATGGGACCTCCCGCCACCAGATATCATCACCAGCTCTGGATCAATGGGACCCTGGCTCGGGTTAAAGTCCTCCCCTTTCCTCGCCTTCCCCTCATCTCTATATCTCACGAGCTTGTTGTGGGAGGAGATGTTGGTGAAGTTGTTTGCATCATCGAGGTCAGAGTGAGAGAAAGCCTTGACTTTCTTGAAAGAGCCAGTGTGGGCCATGGCATACAGGTCGTACACCTCTGGCACCTTATCCGCCTTATTGTGGCGTGCCTGAAAGAGAGAAGAAATGAAAATTAGTAATTAAAGGGCTCAAGCTAGCATGATGAATGAATTGCATGAATCATGAAGCAAACCACATACCCAGTTGTGCCCGAACTGATATAAGTTGGAGCTGCCTTGATGGTGTGGCACACCTTCCATTTGGGCACGTTTGTCCTTGGCCTGGTTGTGGAGGGCTAGCCATTCTTGTGAGCACCACTCATCGACCAACACCTCCCAACAATCCATCCGATCCGCACACCATCTCGGAGGCGCCTAAGTTAGCAAATAGAAACTTGAGCGCTACGGCTAAGAATTACTAAATGAAGGAACTTAAGTAGAAGGCCTTAAGAATTACCTTCATGTACTGCTCCTTACTCAGGAACTTATCGCGGCACGCCGGCTTGGTCTTCTTGATACCACGCAAGGCGTAGTAGTCTCGAACAGCCTGCACCCGAGCCTCGTGCCGTAAGTTCTGGAGTAGGCGCTTGCAGACGTTCTCGATAACATTTGCGCTGTCCTCCTCGTATCCCTCCTCACACCTGTAGAATGTCTGCAATCAAATGAGACAATATTGATTAGTACAATTAATAACTAGCTAGTTGAAGATTTTGAAATGTGTAAAGGAGAAATTACCCAGAACGTCCTGATCACCATGTCTGCCCTCGTGTCGCACACGACACCGTCGATAATGACATCCGGCGGGGCCGGGGCAGCCACGTAGTGCTCCCAGCTCAACCCAAGCTCTGGTAGCCGACCCTCACCAGGCAACGTGACAAACCCCGAGAAGTTTTGCCGGCAAAGAACTCCAAGGACGGAGTTGGGCCGGCGGACACTATGATGGTGGTCCCAACCCCTGCAGCATGACAAGACCAACGCATTAGTTATTTGAAGAAACGTGAATGCAGAAGGTAGAAAAATATTAAATGCACTTACGTACCTCTCCCCATCAGGGAAGATCAACCACCTCTGCTCGCGGGTCGCCGGCACGGACGGGAGCCGTGTAGCACCACGCTGGTACACGGTGCCACCCTCCTCCTCAAGATCAGTCGGCTCCCCGCCATCATCAGCATGGCCACTCGGCTCCTCGGGCTGATCCGGCCAGGTACCCCATCCGGACGTGTGCTCCTCCGGGGTCTCGTGGGCCGAACTCTTGTGGGCCGAAGGCCAGTCGACCCGAGGCTCGTGGGCCCAAGACCCGTGGACCGGAGGCTCGTGGACCGGAGTCCGTGTAGCCTCCTCCTCGGACGAGTCCACCCTAGCAGTCACGTGCTCGGGTGAAACAGCTGGGGGTGGCGGCGAGGAAGGTGCCCTAGCAGTCACCCTACCTCCTCTCCCGCGACCACGTGCCCCACCTCCTCTCTTCCTACCTCGTCCCCTGCTGGGCACCGCGGTCGATGAAGAAGGGCCCGGCGGTGTGGACATACAGTCCAGCAACGCTCGGCGGAGAGGTACGTCTGGAATCGAAGACCTCAGACCACGCGCCGACGAAGAAGGGGCCTTGGCGCGCTCCCGACCAGCGCCCACCATCTTTCAACACCTGCCATGAGAAACAGTAAACAAAATTAGTACAACATAAAAAAAAGACCGACATGAATAATAATATGTGTATCACTTAAGTGTATCATCATCAAGTACAACATTAAAAAATTTAATACCTGACACTACTAATAATCTCGATCAGTATCATCAATAAATGCATAATCATCATCACCACTATAATCAATGACGGGCTCATTGGTTCAGTGGCATCAACATGTGCAAGGCCACCTTGACGTAATCGGTCAAGCAATGACAGGTCATCCGCAGCAGTAACCTCTTCTTGTTCCGGGTCTTCTTGTTCCTCCTCTGGGGTGATGTCGGATTCACTGTCGCTGTCTACTTCAATGTTTTGGGGTGAAGTATAGCGGTTCTTGAAACGCTTTTTGGAAAGACGTGTCTCTTGGAAGAATTCTCCTTCATATGTGTCTAGGTTAATGTGAGGTTCATAATCCTCTTCCTTTGGGGGAGATAGTCTAGCACGTGGCGGCACTTCATAAATGACATCCCAACCTTTCAGATTTGGATTAGTTTGGCAGGCCCACGGTAGATAGAATACTTGGGTCGCCTGTTGAGCCGTAATATAGACATCAGGAACATCTAAATGGGTGCTTTGGTTGATTTCAACTAGCCCTATATGTTCATGAGTCCTTCTAGTCTCCTTCGGCTGAAACCAATAACATTTGAAGACTACGACATTCGGTGGGTTTTCACCATAGAATAGAAGTTCATAAATTGCTTCAACTCTCCCATAATACTCGGTACCTCCTTCGCCGATAGCAGATACACAACAATTTGTAGACTTTCGGTCGGCCATAGATAGCTCTTTGCCATAGGTACGAAAGCGATACCCGTTGATGTCGTATTTGTCAAATGAACGGACCTTATAGTCAAAACCATTAGCGACTTGTCTCAATTCGGCGTCCATAGACTCTGAATTAGCCTACAAGTTTAATATGAAAGGATTGTTGCATTACGCACAAATTAGCGAATGAAACCGGGATAGACGCCTACAAATTAGCCTACAAGTCTAATAGAAATTACCGTTTGTTTGAACCAAGAGATGAAACCGGGATAGCCGCCTCCTTGCTTTGCGAGAAGCTCATACTCTTCGACAGAATTCTTTTGGATCACCGCTCCATACGAGAATAAGGCGACGTATCGACTGTATGAAATATCCAGGAATAAGAGCAGTTCAAAGGAAATAGAAGTTGCGAAACTATGTACCGAGAACTTACTCGATGTACGGCCGCACTTCTATCAGGTTGTTGAAGATATACAACGAAATGGTCCGCCATTGTTTGTTATCCAAAGATACTGGATTTGAAACACTGGCTGGTGAGAGATTCCCTTTGAATAGGCTGAGGTTGGATCCACCCTTTTTAGGGTCGTCAGCATTGTACCGAGGCTTCGGATTATGCAAATGACGATTTTTGGCTTCGTAGTGTGCTGTCACAAAGTTTGCCGCCTCCTCAGTGATGAATGCCTCAGCCATCGATGCTTCAATTCTACGTTTATTTTTACATTTTTGTCGAAGTGTCTTCTGCATCCTCTCAGTTGGGTAGCACCAACGATTTTGCACGGGCCCCCCCAATCTTGCCTCGGTCGGGAGATGCAAAATCAAATGTTGCATTGGATTAAAGAAGCCCGGTGGAAAGATCTTCTCTAACTTGCAGATCAACTCCGGCGCCAACTCTTCCATTTCTTCTAGCACGCCAGGCGATAGTTCTTTCGCACAAAGAACACGGAAGAAATAGCTGAGTTCTGCCAGTACTAGCCATTCATCCTCAGGGATGAAGCCACGCAACATCACCGGCATTACCCGCTCAATCCATATGTGCCAATCATGACTCTTGAGACCAAATATCTTCAATTTATCAAGACTGGCTCCCCTCTGTAGATTCGCTGCATACCCATCGGGGAACATCAACTGCATTTTCACCCACAAGATAATTTCCCTCATAGCTAGCCTTCCAAGATTGAACCATGCCTTTGGCTTCGTCCAGTTCTGCTTTCCTTTCGGTTCTTTCATGTTTTGTAACGGCCTGTCACATAGCGCCTCCAGATCGACTCTAGCCTTAGTATTATCCTTTGACTTCCCATCTATGCCGAACAATGTACCAAAAAGTGCCTCGGCGATATTCTTCTCAGTGTGCATCACGTCGATGTTGTGTGGGCAAAGGAGGTCTTTGAAGTAAGGCAGATCCCATAAGCATGTTTTGTGAGTCCAGGCGTGCTTAGAATTATACCCCTTGAAGTACCCTGGACGCTCTGGATCTGGCTCGAGAGCGTTTAACTGATTCAGGGTCTGTTGGCCTGTCAATGCATGTGGTGCAGAGTTTTTGTCAACTCTACCTCTGATGAAGTTCTTCTTGTCTTTCCTGAACTTATGGCGAGGATTCAGGAACTGTCTATGCATGTCGAAGCAAGAAAACTTGCGACCGGCCTGAAGCCAATGAAACTCAAGAGCTCCCTTGCATGTGGGGCACGGGAACCTTCCATGCACACACCAGCCAACGAATAGCGCATACGCCGGCAAGTCATGCGTCGAGTACATGTACCAGACACGCATTATGAAGTTCCGTTTTCTATAGGCATCGTATGTCTTGAACCCATTATCCCAGGCTTCTTGCAATTCGTCCTTAAGCGGTTGCATATACACATTCATATTTTTCCCCGGATAGTTGGGCCCTGGAATTATCAACGTCAGAAAAATGTTCTTTCTTTGCATAATCTGTCCGGGGGGGAGATTGAGTGGAAATACAAATACGGGCCAACAACTGTATTGGGCTGCCGTCATACCAAACACACTGAACCCATCCGTGCTGATGCCGACTCAAGGATGCCTCGGATCTGCCGCTTTGTCACCATGTAATTCATCAAACTTTTTCCACGCAACACCATCCGATGTGTGTACAATCATCAGATTCCCATCTGCATCTAGTTCGGTTCTTTTGCCCGTTTTGTGCCATGTCATCTGTCTGGCCGTCTCTTCGACCATGAAAAGACGTTGAAGTCTTGGTACGATTGGCATATACTGAAGAACACTAACGGGGATTTTGGTCTGTGTCTTCTCACCCATACCGTTGTCTACCACAACATACCTGGAAGACTTGCAAATGGGACAACAGTTCAAGTCCGCATAGTCAAGCCTAAACAAGACACATCCTTTCTCACAGGCATGTATCTTATCATAGGGCATCTTCAGTGCACAGAGGATTTTGTCCGACTGGTACAGGTTTGCAGGCATTACATGGCCTTTGGGTAGAAAGCGTCCAAATACTGTCATCATTGCATCATAGCATTCTCTGCCCAAGTTGAACTGAGCCTTCAGAGCCATTACTTGTGAGATGGCATCCAACTGACAAAGCTCAGTGTGCTCATGGAGCGGACGTTTTGAAGACTCCAACATTTCATTGAAGGCCTTTGCAGATTCCACCATCTCCTTGTCCGAATCCTGAGCATCATCAAAGTCTTGCACCATGTTTTCCATACCGGTACCATGCTCGTCGGTGCGACGACAATCCACCTCAGCTCGGTCACGTTGGGCAGACTCACCATGAAATGTCCACACCGTATAATCGGGCGTAAAACCACTCTTCTGCAGGTGTTTGCCCATTTCAGCCTCTGTCCTCTTTTCCCAATTGCCGCACCGTAAGCAGGGGCACCAGGTTTTCCTCTGGCCATTTGCAAATGCGGCTCGCACAAACCCCTTGGTTTTTGTGAACCATTCAGTGCTCCATTTGTTCTGACCAGTGTGACTGGTGTACATCCACGCACGATCACTCATCTTGACTTTCAGAGCTACTAGACACACAACAAATATATATATATATATATAATTCACCATGTATGTATTCATCAGTTGATCTACTTTGTCAATTTTATTACGTCCATGCAACCTACACTCTAATAGGTAATGATAGGTCCTAATCCCACCCGAGTATGTTTAGATTGGGTTCATTTTCCCATGCTATGCCCCGGATCCTACGCAAAATTTCGGCAGCACCTCCCCGCTGTTCTCCTGATACACGTCTCTGCAAAAAACAGAGAGGATGTGTACCCGGAGAACAACAGGGGAGGCACTGACGAAATTTATGCGTCGGATCCGGAGCAAAGCATATGGGAAAACGAACCCAATCTAAACATACTCGGGCTGTCCATGGATAGCGTTGGACAATTCAAAAGAATCAAGGTTATAAATATGCAAATGCATGCATATTTATAACTATGACGATTTCGAACGGGAGACACATATTGGTTACGCATACTGATGATTCAAGACACATATATATCTAGCTATCAAGTTTCATCGGAATAGATCAAATAATTAATGGGGGAGGAGGACATGTCATTTGTGCTCACCCACGAACGAAGGGGCAGAGCTCGTCAAACGCACGGCGAGGTCGTCGAACACCAAACCTCGCAGCGATGAAACAACTGCACATTTAAAACTACCCGATCAACACAATTATATATGATGTTTTTCATAACAAAATCGAAAGATATATGACCTAACTAATAATTCACAAATATATGACCCCGTCGGCTTCTGGAAGGCCAAAGAACACCTTTTCGGGGTCGGGGTCTCGGGGTCGGGGTGTCGGGTCGGGGT
>NC_057811.1:167975478-168006381 GCF_018294505.1 Triticum aestivum | reverse complement strand
CCTTCTTTGCCGTCCGCCAGCCTTTGCCGTCCGCCTTTTTGCCTCTTTGCCGTCTGCTAGCGGACGGCAAAGAGGTGGGCCGTTATGATTTTTTCAAACGAGCGGGGGGTGGGGGCCACCACACTCTTTGCCGTCTGCCAGCGGACGGCAAAGATTCTTTGCCGTCCGCTGGCAGACGGCAAAGAGCTGGCAGATGGCAAAGAGCTTCTTTGCCGTCAGCCTTTTCTTTGCCGTCTGTTTATGTGTAGCTGATGGCAAAGAGCTTCTTTGCCATCAGCAAGCAGACGGCAAAGAGCTGGCAGATGGCAAATTAGCTGATTCCAGTAGTGTTCTGGACTCTACGGCGGCTAGATCAATATTTCGTCGACTCCCCTAGGGTTTTGGGAATATTGGGGTATTTACAGGGCAAAGAGGCGGTCCAGGGGGCACCCGAGGTGGGCACAACCCACCAGGGCGCGCCTGGTCCTCCTGGTGCGCCCTGGTGGGTTGTGCTCTCCTCAGAGCACCCCCTAGGCGCAACCAGGTCCCATTATATGTCTTTTGGTCCCAAAAAATCTCCGTAAAGTTTCTTTGCGTTTGGACTCCGTTTGGTATTGATTTCCTGCGATGTAAAAAACATTCAGAAAACAGCAACTGGCACTTGGCACTATGTCAATAGGTTAGTACCAAAAATGATATAAAATGACTATAAAATGATTATAAAACATCCAAGATTGGTAATATAACATCATGGAACAATCAAAAATTATAGATACGTTGGAGACGTATCAGCATCCCCAAGCTTAACTCCTACTCGTCCTCGAGTAGGTAAGTGATAAAAGCAGAATTTTTGATGTGGAATGCTGCCTATCATGTCATATCATATTTCTTTTCTTTATAGCATGGACATTTGGACTTTTGTACTGTTCAAAGCAATAGTCTAGTTTTGACATGATAATTTAAATACTCAAGCATATCAACAAGCAACCATGTCCTTCAAAATATCAACGCTAAAATAAGCTATCCCATTATGCTCAATCATTGATCCATTCATGAAACACACTCGCATATTAGCTACACCCAATACTCAAGTACGATCATATTGCCTCCTAGTTGGTGCTTTTGTAAGAGAAGATGGAGACTCAAATTCAAAAATAAAAATTGCATAAAGTAAAAGAAAGGCCCTTCGCAGAGGGAAGTAGGGATTTGTAGAGGTGCCAAAGCTCAAAGCGAAAAACTTAGAGATAAAAACATTTTGGGAGGTGTATCCTTCCCACCAATGAAAACGACTTATAGTTCCCAACACTTTCCATGCTAGATATATCATAGGCGGTTCCCAAACAGAAAATAAAGTTTATTCCTTTTTCAACCATACTTTCACTTCCATGGCTAGCCGTATCCACGGTTGCCCTCCATGCCAATACTTTCCAAGGAATTTATTATTTGACAACATAAAGTAAATTCATTTTTCATTTCGGGACTGGGCATCCCTAATACCTTTGCCTTACTCTCGTGCTATGACAAGTGAATAAACACTCATCCTGAGAATAACACATCTAGCATGGAAAATATTAGCCACCCCTCACCGCTCCGCGAGCGAAACGAACACACAAAAGAGAAGTTTATTTTGAAAATTAGAGATGGCAATACAAATTTGCTTAGAACGGCAAAAGAATACTGCATATAGGTAGATATAGTGGACTCATGTGGCAAAACTGGTTTAAAGGTTTTTGGATGCACAAGTAGAGATCATACTTAGTGCAAAATGAAGGCTAGTAAAAGATTGAGAAGCGACCAACCAAGAAACGGATAATCTCATAAGCGAGCATTAAGCATTAAGCGTAATTAACACCGAATAATGCACCACAAGTAGGATATAATTTCATTGCATAATTATTGACTTTCGTGCTTGCATAGGGAATCACAAACCTTAACACCAATATTCTTACTATAATTACTCATCAACATAACTCACATATCACATCATGATATCTCAAAACTATTACTAAGAATCAAGTTTATTTTGTCCAATGATCTTCATGAAAGTTTTTATTATATCCTTCTTGGATATCTATCACTTTGGGACTAATTTTCATGTGTTGCTTTTCATAAGCTCAAACAAATATAAGTGAAGATCATGAGCATAATTTTTCTTTCTTTCTCTCAAATTAATTTAAGTGAAGCAAGAGAGAATTTCTTGAAAATTTTACTAACTCTCAAATAAATCTAAGTGAAGCAAGAGAGCATTTCTTCAAAAATACTAAAGCACACCGTGCTCAAAAAGATATAAGTGAAGCGCTAGAGTAAGTCCATAGCTCATAAAAATTTAAGTGAAGCATAGAGAGCAATTCTAACAGGTCATGACATAATTTTGGCTCTCTCAAATAGGTGTATCCAGCAAGGAATCAAGACTTAAAACACAAAATAAAACAAGCAAAGACTCATATCATACAAGACGCTCCAAGCAAAACACATAGTATGTGACGAATAAAAATATAGCTTCGAGTAAAATACCGATGGTCATTAGAAGAAAGAGGGGATGCCACTCAGGGGCATCCCCAAGCTTAGTTGGTTGCTCATTTTTGGACAATAGCTTGGGATGCCGGGGCATCCCCAAGCTTAGGCTCTTCTACTCCTTATTCCTTTATCCATCGTAAGATAACCCAAAACTTGAAAACTTCAATCACACAAAAGTCAACAAAACCTTCGTGAGATCCGTTAGTGTAAGAAAAATAAATCACTACTATAAGTGCTGTCTCAAACCAATTCATATTTAATTTTTGCATTATATCTACTGTATTCCAACTTTTCTATGGAAAAAACGCATCAAACAAAACCA
This sequence comes from Triticum aestivum, assembly GCF_018294505.1. Taxonomy (NCBI): domain Eukaryota; kingdom Viridiplantae; phylum Streptophyta; class Magnoliopsida; order Poales; family Poaceae; genus Triticum; species Triticum aestivum. Next base: position 168,003,563 of record NC_057811.1, on the reverse strand, counting down.
TAGAGCCATCAAAATAAGCACACAACGCAAGGAAAACAGAATCTGTCAAAACAAAACAGTCTATAGCAATCTAACTATTTCGAAAACTTCTGGAACTCCAAAAATTCTAAAAAAATTAGGACCACCTAAGTAATTTGTATATTCATCTTCTGAAAAAAGAATTGCATTTTATCACGTTCGGGTAAAAACTGAGAATTATTTTCGTGAGCGCAGAAGGTTCTATTTTTTCAGCAATATCAAACAACTATCACCCAAGAAGATCCTAAAGGCTTTACTTGGCACAAACACTAATTAAAACACAAAAAACACAATCATAACAGTAGCGTAATTGTGCAAACACTCAAGAACAGAAATCAAAAGGAAAAAATAAATTTTATTCATTGGGTTGCCTCCCAACAAGCGCTATAGTTTTACACCCCTAGCTAGGCATAAGATTTCAATGATGCTCACAAGAAAGATAAGAATTGAAACACAAAGAGAGCATCATGAAACATATGACAAACACATTTAAGTATAACATACTTCCTATGCATAGGAATTTTATAAGTAAACAAATTATCAATACAAGAAACATCTAACATAAGCAAAGAAGGGTAATAAAACATTGACGGTCTCAACAAAACGATAGGTAATTTAGTAACATGAAAATTTCTACAACCATATTTTCCTCTCTCAAAATAATTACATGTAGGATCATAACCAAATTCAACGATATAACTATCACATAAAATATTCACTTCATGATCCACATGCATGCAAAGTTGACACTCTTCCAAAATAGTGGTTATCATCAAATAAAGTCATGACCTCTCCAAACCCACTTTTATCAAAAATTTCATAAGATTGAACACTCTCCAAATATGTGGGATTATTTTTATCTAAAGTTGACACTCTTCCAAACCCACTTTCAATATTATTGCAAACATTGATATCAATAGCATATTCATCATGATGCATAAATAAATTTTCAAGATCATAAGAAGAATCACCCCAATCATGATCATTAGAATAAGTAGTGGACATATAAAAATTAGCATCCCCAAGCTTGGGGTTTTGCATATCATTAGCACAATTGACATTAATAGAATTTATAGTAAAATCATTGCAATCATCCTTTTCATTCAAGGAGCTATCATGAATCACTTCATAAATTTCTTCATCACAATTTTCGGATTCACGAATCTCAAGCAAAACTTCATAAAGATAATCTAGTGCACTCAACTCACTAGCAATTGGTTCATCATGATTGGATCTTTTAAAAAGATTAGCAAGTGGATGAGGATCCGTATCTATAGATTTTTAGCAAGCAAAGATGCAAGCAAATAGAAGACACATGGCAACACAAGAAAACATGAGATCTGACGAGAAAACGACGAACGAAAAAGAGGGCGAATAAAAAGGCAAATTTTTGTGAAGTGGGGGAGAGGAAAACGAGAGGCAAATGTCAAATAATGTAAATTGTGAGGAGATGAGATTTGTGATTAGGAACCTGGTATATGTTGAAGATCCTCCCCGGCAATGGCGCCAGAAATTCCTTTTGATGTCGCTTGAAGCAACACAACGGCGGTAGGTATTTCCCTCAGATATGAAACCAAGGTTATCGAACCAGTAGGAGAACCAAGCAACACAACGTAAACAGCCCCTGCACACAGATAACAAATCCTCGCAACCCGACATGTAAAAGGGGTTGTCAATCCCTTTCGGGTAGCGGCGCCCCAGATGGGCAAACGGACGTGAGATAAAATTGTAGTAGATTGAAATATCAAACGCCAAATAAAATAAATAAGAATAAATTGCAGCAAGATATTTTTGTATTTTTGGTTTAATAGATCTGAAAATAAATGCAAAGGAAAAGTAGATCGCAAAGGCAAATATATGAGAAAGAGACCCGGGGGCCGTAGGTTTCACTAGTGGCTTCTCTCGAGAAAAATAGCAAACGGTGGGTGAACAAATTACTGTTGGGCAATTGATAGAACTTCAAATAATCATGACGATATCCAGGCAATGATCATTATATAGGCATCACGTCCAATATTAGTAGACCGGCTCCTTCCTGCATCTACTACTATTACTCCACACATGGACCTCTATCCAGCATGCATCTAGTGTATTAAGTTCATGGAGAAACAGAGTAATGCAATAAGAACGATGACATGATGCAGACAAGATCTATCTATGTAGAGATAGACCCCATTGTTTCATCCTTAGTAGCAATGATACATACGTTGAAAGGATCGATATAGTTGACTAGAGGGGGGTGAATAGGCAACTAACAATTTTTAGCTTTTCTTTACAAATTTAAACTTTGCATCAAAGTAGGTTGTCTAGATATGCAACTAGGTGAGCAACCTATATGATGCAACAACAACAAGCACACAAGCAAGCAAGGGATTTAACACAAGTAAGCTTGCGAAAGTAAAGGGATGAGATAACCAAGAGTGGAGCCGGTGAAGACGAGGATGTGTTACCAAAGTTCCTTCCTTTTGAGGGGAAGTACGTCTCCGTTGGAGCGGTGTGGAGGCACAATGCTCCCCAAGAAGCCACTAGGGCCACCGTATTCTCCTCACGCCCTCACACAATGCGAGATGCCGTGACTCCACTATTGGTGCCCTTGAAGGCGACGACCGGACCTTTACAAACAAGGTTGGGGCAATCTCCACAACTCAATTGGAGGCTCCCAACGACACCATGAAGCTTCACCACAATGGACTATGGCTCTGCGGTGACCTCAACCGTCTAGGGTGCTCAAGCACCCAAGAGTAACAAGATCCGCTAGGGATTAGTGGGGGGAATCAAATTTCTCTTGGTGGAAGTGTAGATCGGGGCCTTCTCAACCAATCCCGAGCAAATCAACAAGTTTGATTGGCTAGGGAGAGAGATCGGGCGAAAATGGAGCTTGGAGCAACAATGGAGCTTTTGGGGAAGAGGTGAGTCAACTTTGGGGAAGAAGACCCCCTTATATAGTGGGGGGAACAATCCAACCGTTACCCCCAAAACAGCCCCGCAGAGGGCGGTACTACCGCAAGAGGCAACGGTACTACCGCTGCGCCCAGCGGTACTACCGCTCCCCCAGGCGGTACTACCGTGCAGTCTGGAGGGCAGGAGAGAGAGAAGTGGAGAGGGACCTAGTGCGGTACTGCCGCGGTGGTTGGGCGGTACTACCGCTCATGAGCGGCACTACCGCTCTACTGCCGCTGCTTAGTGCCGCACAATCCGACACGAGAAGTGACCCCCTCGAGTCGACGCGGTAGGAGCCTGGTACCGCAGCGGTACTACGGCTGAGGACCTACCGGCGGTACTACCGCTGCGGAGCGGTACTGCCGCGTATGACTCCTAAGCGGTACTACCGCTGGGCACCGCGGTACTACCGCTGGGACCAGACGAAGCACAAATAAAGGGGAAAGAGATCTCCATTGAAGCGGAAAGGCTCAGAGGGTGTGAGAAGGATGTGTACGTGTTGATTCCACCCTAGCCTTACCAAAGCGGACCCCCTCTTGATAGTACGGTGACTCCTACGGAACTAGTTCACCAAAATAGAAACGAAAGAGCTACACCGTCTTGAAAAACACTCCGAGGGGAAAGAAATCGTCTCGTGCCAAGGATGAATCTCTGAAAAGCTCAAAGCACACGAATAGTCCACAAACATGTTGTCATCAATCACCAAAACTACGTCTAGAGAGATATGCCTCAACAATCTCCCCCTTTTTGGTGGATTGATGACAACCAGGGATTTGCACAAGGATATAACATGAATGTAAAGATACTTAGAACTACAAAATATAGACGGGCTCCCCCTGAATGTGTGCACCTAGTTAGTAGTGCCTTTGGAATGCAAGACACACACATTAGGATCAACACTCCCCCTATATTTTATAGTCCAACGACCTAAGCATAGGATACATGAGAGCAGGGTATATAACCGGATAAACAAGCAGCTCATAAGATACTAAAGTACTAGATAGACATAGATAAAGATAGGGTAGCATATGTCTCACACCATATGTCTGGAACTTAGGTCTCACTGGCACAAAACCAAACAAAGCAAATGGCGAGAAAACACAACGACACTACAAAGAAACGACGAGAAACGACGACACCACAAAGCACAAATCCCTAAACTCTCTCCCCCTTTGGCATCGAGACACCAAAAGGGCAAAGAGCATTGCTACGGCTCCAGGTGAAAGCAAACTGAGGAGCTCTCTCATCACATCCTGGCAGGGTCATCCGCACTGCCATCCTCAGGCGGAAACTGCTCGGTGTCGGAATCGGTCCACGGACTGTGCTGCTGAATCCACTCCTCCTCGGTGATCTGGCCCTCACAACCGCTGGCAACGGTCGCACCCAGCTGATGCATGAGCTCCTTGTGACGCCCCTTGGCCTTCTTCTCAGCCACATGAGTCATGTACTGACCATGAGACTCCATGCCGAAGAGCTTCTTCATCTTGCGCTTGAGCTTCTTTGCCCAAGAGGGCTCTGTCCCAGAAGGCTCATAGTCCTCATCGTCATCATCGGCCTCAGTCACGCCCTCGGTCTCCATGTCAGCAGCAGTAGATGGACCCCCGGATTGAGGAGCCGGGGTGCCCCAATTGTCCTTCTTCCTCAGACGCTTGATCTCATGAGAAACCAATTCTCCAGTTTCCAGCATAACCTTGGGATAGACACGTGCCCAAGCCTTCTCAATGACCAGCATGATGAACAGACCATAGATTGGGCACCTGCGCTGAAAAATGGCAGTAAGAAGTTCAGACCACATAACATGAGAAATGTCCAGGGACTCGCCAGTGTTTGCTTCCTTCTCATGCTGGCAGAAGAGAAGCATGTCCACGAGATAGGAGTGGACCATATCCAGATTCCCGATGCGAGGGAAGAGAGTCTCTCGAAAGACACGATGAAGGATGTCCAGAAAGGTAGACAACTCATAGGTTTCCTTCTTAGTCACAGGGTTAACCTTCACAGAACAGTAGGGCCAGAGGGCTTGCTTGTGAGTGGAGTTTGCATTGGGGTGAGGGCGGAAGCCGACAGGAGTCTGAAGCCCGTGATCTTCCACCTCAAGTAACTCCATGAAGGCCTTCCACTTGACAGAAAGCAACTTGTCATTTGTCATCCAAGTCAGAGTCCTTTCTGCATCAGTCCCAAGATGGACAGTAGCATAGAATTGAGCCACCAAATCTGCATCAAAATCCTTGTTGAACTGCATGATCCCGAGAATGTTCAGCTGAGAACACATCTGAAGAGCTTCACCAAAGTACTCAGGATCCTTTTCCATGGCATCCGTGTCGATGGAGCGAACATCAACATAGAGATTCTTCTTGGCCTTGATCACATAAAAGTAGATGGCAAACTGAAAGCGGTTCCAGAATAGGCGGTTGACCAAATTGGGTTCTTGGGCTTCCGCATAGGGGTTGCGGCGACGCCTTTCCCAGAACTCCTTGGCAGTCAACTCAGTCACAGTCTTGCCCCTTGGCTTCGGCCTGTTGGCAGGTTTCTTCTGGAGTTGAGGCAGAGGTGGCGCACTGGAGGAAGCACCTGCTGACTCAGAGGTGCGGTAGCGCTTAGATGTTGCACGTCCGGGGTTGACACGGTGGACTTGCTGCTCAGGATGTTCATCACCTGGTACCAAACACACGAACAGAAGAACCAACACGAAAGAAAGAGCATGAGCCTCCAAACAAAACAACATGGATCAAAAAGTGGTAGGAAAAGGATGGAATCGGACATGCAGCGGTAGTACCGCTGGCCATAAGCGGCAGTACCGCCCAAGCGGTAGTACCGCTCCACTGGGAGCGGTAGTACCGCTCAAGACTGGGAACCGGCGGTTCCCTACTGCTGTGGTCAGATCCGACACTACCGGGGATGCCAAATTCAAAAATAAACCTACCAAACCTTAATCCAAACAGTCTAGTCGCTTTCTCCAAACTACTCAAGCCTAGATTTAGCCAAAAATCGAGAGATGCAACCACTATTGCCCCAAGACACTAGATCTGAGAACTAGACAAAAAGAGAGGAGGAACGGGGGCAATACCGGCATCCATGGCAAGAGGACGGGGTGGGGATCGACTCCACCAAAGGGAATGGAGAGGGACGACCCGGAGACGGTGGCCCACCGGAGGCCTCCCGCGGCGAGGCGACGCTGGAGAGAAGAAGAGGAATGAGGGGGCGGTGCGAATGGGTACCGGAGAGACGAAACATCTCCCCCGCCCCGACATAACCCCCTGGCCCCGCCCCCCACGGTAGTACCGCTCGGGTGGGCGGTAGTACCGCTTGTCAACATAAGCGGTAGTACCGCGCACCACTAGCGGTAGTACCGCCCAGTGAGACTCAACGACTAGACAAAAAGGCTTGGCTCAAAAAGAACGGAAAAACACACGGCAAGAGGAGGAAACTAAGACTAATAGAGAGAAAGAAAGGCAAGAGACAACAAGGACCAACCACAAGACACAACCACTCCAAGGAGAGGGCGGTGGCCGGAGCCACCTATGTTTGAGTCAATTGGTATGGCACCGCGAAGCACAAGTACCATAAAAATGGCTAATGTGAAAGAGTTGATCAATTTATGCATAATGGGGGGAGGGAGAGTTCATTGAGAGAACAACACTCCCCCTATGTCCATGCCTACACGTAAACAAGATAACAAGTTGAGTATGGTGGGATGTGCAAGGGTTCAAGCAACATTGCTCGAATCAATGATATTTAGCTCATGCCTTAACTCGCGAAATCTTGCTTCATCCAAAGGCTTCGTGAAAATATCTGCACGGTTATCATGAGTGTTGACATAGTTGAGCTCGATCTCCCCTCGCCTAATATGATCCCGGATGAAGTGATACCGAATCTCAATATGCTTCGTCTTGAAGTGTTGCACCGAGTTGAGAGAAATCTTGATGGCACTTTCATTGTCACACCAAAGAGGCACTTTGTCACAAATGACACCGTAATCCTTTAAAGTTTGCCTCATCCATAAGAGTTGTGCACAACAACTACCGGCCGCCACATACTCCGCTTCGGTGGACGAGAGAGACACACAAGTTTGCTTCTTGGAAGACCAACTCACCAAAGAGAAACCAAGGAATTGGCACCCTCCGGAAGTGGGGTTCCTATCCACTTTGTCTCCCGCCCAATCGGAGTCCGAATATCCTACAAGCTTGAAGTTTGCTCCTCTTGGGTACCATAGGCCAAAGTTTGGGGTATGAGCCAAATATCGAAAGATTCGCTTGACCGCCACAAAGTGGCTTTCCTTAGGTGCGGCTTGAAACCGTGCAGAAATTCCCACACTCAACATGATATCCGGTATAGATGCACAAAGGTAAAGCAAGGAGCCAATCATGGAGCGATATACCTTTTGATCCACTGCTTTACCATTGGGATCAATGTCAAGTTGGCACTTGGTGGGCATTGGAGTGGAAGCCGGCTTGACATCATTTAGCTTGAATCTCTTAAGCATGTCTTGAGTGTATTTGGCTTGGTTGATGAAGGTTCCTTCTCTTCTTTGTTTCACTTCGAACCCGAGGAAGAACTTCAACTCTCCCATGGAAGACATCTTGAACTTTGAGGTCATGAGTGCGGCAAACTCCTCATTGAAAGCTTTGTTAGGGGAACCAAAAATAATATCATCAACATATAGTTGGCACACAAACAACTCCCCTTTGACCTTCTTAGTAAAAAGAGTGGGGTCAATTAGCCCAACTTCAAATCCACGATCTTGTAACAACTCGGTAAGGTGATCATACCACGCGCATGGGGGTTGTTTAAGGCCATAGAGTGCCTTATCGAGTTGATACACATGATCGGGAAAGTAGGGATCCTCGAACCTGGGGGGTTGCTTGACATACACCAACTCATTAATAGGACCATTAAGAAAAGCACTCTTCACATCCATTTGTTGCAACTTAAAGTTGTGATGAGAGGCATAAGCAATCAACAAACGAATGGATTCAAGGCGAGCAACGGGAGCAAAGCTTTCACCGTAGTCGATACCCTCTACTTGGGAGTAGCCTTGTGCCACCAATCTTGCCTTGTTGTGAACGATGGTCCCGTGAGCATCTTGCTTGTTCTTGAATATCCACTTGGTTCCAATGACATTGTGGTTCCCGGTTGGCCTTGGCACCAATCTCCATACCTTGTTGTACTCGAAGTTGTTGAGTTCTTCGTGCATGGCATTAAGCCAATCCGGATCTTCGAGTGCTTCATATACCTTTTGGGGTTCAACACAAGAGACAAACGCGTGATGTTCACAATAGTTTGCCAATTGTCTACGAGTGCTTACCCCCTTTTGAATGCTTCCAAGCACATTGTTCACGAGATGACCCTTGGTGGAGAGCTTGGAAGCAATCTTGGCGGCACGACGCTCCAATTCCTCCTCGATGGTGAGTTGAGGAGCGGTCACTTGATCATCTTGATCGCCGTCTTGAGCTTGTTCTTGATCTTGTGCATGCTCTTGATCTTGAACTTGCTCAGTGGAGAGAACTTGACCTTGGGCATCGTGTGGTGGTTCATCACCATCTTGAGGAGGATCTTGCCCTTGATTTTGTTCACTAGGTTGAGGGCCTTCACTATGTACTTCGGAAGCGTGTGGGCCTTGGGTTGGTGATGGCTCCACTTGAGTGGAGCATTGTCCTTCTCCTTCGGCCATAAGGGGTTCCTCAATGGGTAGGATAAATCCAACACCCATTCTTCTTATGGCTTGAGGAGGAATTTCATCACCTACATCACAAGTGCCACTTTGCTCCACTTGGGAGCCGTTATTCTCATCAAACTCCACGTTACACGTCTCCTCAATAAGCCCCGTGGACTTATTTAGGACACGGTAAGCATGAGAGTTTGTAGCATAACCAACAAATATGCCCTCATAAGCTCTAGCCTCAAATTTAGACAAACGGACACCTTTCTTGAGAATGAAACACTTACACCCGAACACCCGGAAGTACTTGAGGTTGGGCTTGTTGCCGGTGTCGGAGTAAATGGCCATGGGTAGCCTAACCGACTCCCCCTGGCTCTTCGAAAAATTATCAGGCCATTCGAGCCTTCAAGCATACAAAGCATAGGGCCGCCTTCCCCCGGCCGGCTATCCCCAGGGCCGACTACCTGAAGGCGACCCGGCCTCAGAAACCTTCCCCGAGAAAGATACGAGATGGCCGACTCCAGGGAGCCGGCCCTGAGAGGACCGACTCCCAGAAGCCGGCCATGAAGAAAGACGACTCCCAGAAGCCGGTCAAGACTACACCCACCAAGATTGCATCCACATAACGGTGATAAGACGGGGCGTGGCCGCAGTACAGCCCGCTACCCCCGAATCCCGAAGCAAGCATGGCCACAGGGCGCCGTACGGGCCAGCCATCTCTCGTCGGGTGTGGCACTGTAGCCATGTTGACCTCGATGTCACCCACGACATGCGCCAGTACGGCCCACGGGCGGCGGGCCCCTTTAGCCAGAGAGACACTCGAAGGCGGCCCGGCCTCCCCTAGTCGGCCAGGGGCGTGGCCGGATCCCAATAGCCGGCTACCTCCTTCCCTCGAAACATGTGCCTCATTAAGGAGACAAGACGAGGTAAGGCTACAGTGATAGCCCGCAAGGCGGCGGCACTGTAGCCACGCTCACCTCGACAAAGCCCTCGTCATCAGAGGCAAGGCGACAGTAACCAGCCGCCGACAAGGACACCAGTCGGCGGGCCCCAATGGCCGGCGGAGAAGCCGGCGAGCATAGATACTGACGGCTGGGACCCGCGCCCAGCCGGATTACCATTGTACCCCTAGGGGGTAGGCCTATATAAACCCCCCGGGACACCCATGCAAAGGGTTGATCTGATAGAGTTTCACACACCACATAGAGAGAAAAGGAGAGCTAGCCTTGCCCTTCTTCTTCCTCTAGCCAAACAGCTCGAGGAGCAGTTGTAGCTACTTGTATTGATCTAGTGATCATGCGGAGACCCCGTAGAGCAGGACTAGGGGTGTTATCTCCACGGAGAGCCCCGAACCTGGGTAAGATCCGCCGGCGTGCATGTCTTCGCCTTATCCCGTTTCCAGGCACCGGCGATGTCTTACTGGCTCCCACAATGATAAGCCACCCGTTGGCATATGTCGCACCTACCACCCGACATTTGGCGCCCACCGTGGTGCCAGGTGCATCGTCGTCCGGAGACCTGTTCTGGACGGGAACCCTTTTCCTCCCCCGCGAGCGTAGCCAGCCTGCTATGCCCGATGGCGCTTGCCCCGACGCGCTGCAAGGCGTCGACGACGCCTGCGTGGCGAGCTGCCTCGCCGACCTTCTTGGCGAGACTCGCATCTCCGACGAGCCCGCGTCCGACGCGGGCACGGACTACCCCGAGAGCCGCCTCGTCAGCCTCCTCGACTAGCTTCACGTCTCCAGCGAGCTTGCTGTGGACGTGGAGTCGGTCGGCTCCACCGACCCGATGCTTGTCGACTCCGACACGGCATCGCTCGACGCCTACCCCTCCGACGTGGTAGTCTTCGACGACCCTCTCCCTCGAGCCGACAGTGGAAGCAGCGCTGTCACTGAGGTGCTAGTCATCAGCCACGTCGCCGACTCGGGCGAGAACGCCCACGACGCCCTACAAGCGGTGATGCATGACTTGTCCATCCCCATCCCGGCTGACGCCGACGCCGAGACTCTGGAGGCACCCCTCCTCGCCCTCATCGCGGAGGGCCAGAAGATAGCGCGAAGTCGACCGCGCCGCCTTTGGTACGCTGCCTCATGGCGGGCCGAGCCGAGCAGGCCTCGTCAAGAAGCGCGGCGCGGCCATCGCCAGCATGCTGGGGGAAGACCGCCCCGTCTACGCCACACCGCTTGAGAATCTGCGAGCCGCTCAGACGGCCGCAGAAGAGCTGAACGGGCTGGGGGCTGATGAGCTCCCCTACATGACGAGGCGCATCCAGCAGCTGATCGACGCGGCCGCAGAACGGCATGAAGCCGGCGCCCGCGCTGAGAGTCCTTCCCCACGCCGAGAACACACCGCGACATCCCGGTCGCCGACTGAGAGCGGCGCCCGCGCAAGGAAAGACAAGGAGCCGGCTGCTAGCCGCAGCCGGACTCGAATCACCATCGAGCGCGATGCAGAAGGCCGCCCCCGAGCGGTGGAGCGCCGAGGCAATCCGCCTCCTCCCCCGCCTCGTGGGGAGAGATATCCCACCCCGCCGCCTGTCACACATCCGACTCTTGGTGGCCGACTGGGCCACCGCGAAGGAGTCAGCGAGAACGACGCCCGCCACCAGATCGACCGCCTGGCACGATCCCTGGCGCTAGAAGAAGAAGACGATGTCGGCCCGCCATGCTTTGGCCCCCGCATCCGCGACGAGCCCTTCCCCAAAGGGTTCTCGCTCCCCAGAGACACGCCCAAGTACAACGGCTCCATGAAGCCGGAAGATTGGCTGATCGACTACTCTACCGCTGTCAGCATAGCGAACGGCAACAGGCGCGTAGCCGTGAAGTACGTCCCTCTCATGCTTCAAGGTACAGCACGCCCCTGGCTAAACAGCCTCCAGCCCTACAGCGTCAACAGCTGGCTGGACTTCATGGAAGTCTTCGTCCGCAACTTCACCAGCACGTACAAGCGGCCTCCCAAGCCCCGCCAGCTCTCCTTGTGCGTCCAAGGGCCCAGCGAATCGACTCGCGACTACCTCACATGGTGGGCAGAGCTCCGCAACTCCTGCGAGGGGGTGCACGAGGTTCAAGCCATCGAATACTTCACCGCCTGGTACCGAGAGGGCACCCTCCTCAAGCACCGACTCCTCTGCAACGAGCCGGCTACCCTTGACGAGCTGCTGGTCATAGCAGACAAATACGCCACGGCCGACTCCTCGATGAAGACCGAGCTCCGAGTAGACGCATCTAGGAAGGTGCTCGCTCCGGCTCCCAAGACGCCGGCTGGTGACTGCAACCGACGCCCCTACCAGAACGACCACAAGCGCAAGGCCCCTATGCCGCCTTCCACCAGTCGGCAGGTGGCCACTGTCGAAGATGAGCAGCCTGAAGAGCGGCCGGCTCCCAAGAAGAAGGGCGGCAGGCCGGCTTGGCAGCCGGCATTCTCCTACGAGCAGACTCTCGATGCCCCCTGCAAGTTTCACAGCGGCGCGAACCCGTCCAACCACACGACCCGAAAGTGCCACTAGCTCACCCGGATCTCCAAGGGCGAGGGGCTGGTGCCGCCTCCGCCTCCCGGCCCGCCGCCTCCAGCCCCCTAGCAGCCGGCTGCTCGACCAGCAGTCGGAGCCATTCAAGATGAGTTCCCAGATGAGCACGCCGCCTACGTCGTCTTCACGAGCCAGGTTGAAGACAAGCGCAGCCGGCGCCGACAGCACCAAGAGGTCAACGCAGTCGCCTCCAGCAACCCCGAGTTCATGCATTGGTCCGAAAGGCCTATTAGCTGGAGCCGGGCCGATCACCCAGAGGTGATGCCGTCCCCTGGCTCCTACGCATTGGTGTTGGATGTCACCCTCGCAACAGAGAGGCGAGCTGCCCGATTCTCCCGCGTACTAATTGATGGCGGAAGCAGTATCAACATATTGTACCGCGACACCATGGAGAAGTTGAACCTCAAGGCGAAGCAGCTCATGCCAAGCCGGACCATGTTCCATGGCATTGTACCCGGCCTGTCCTGTTCCCCAATCGGCAAGATCAAGATGGATGTTCTCTTCGGAGACAAGGATCACTTTTGCCAAGAAGCGATCTGGTTCGAGGTAGTGGACCTGGAAAGCCCTTACCACGCCTTGCATGGCCGACCTGCCCTGGCCAAGTTCATGGCTGTGCCCCACTACGCCTACCTGAAGATGAAGATGCCGAGCTCGAAGGGGATCATCACTGTAGCCGGCGACCACAAGAAGTCCATTGAGTGCGCTGCAGCCAGCAGCCGGCTGGCCGAGTCCCTCGTGGTTGCAGAAGAGAAGAAGATGCTGGAGCGAGTCGTGGCCATGGCCGGCAAGCAGCCGGCCCTGTCCCCCAACCCCAAGGAATATGATGCACAGGGCTCCTTCCAGCCGGCCAAGGAGACGAAGAAGATACCTCTGGACCCGGAGAACCCGGAGAGGTTTGCTGTCATTGGTGCAAACCTGGACAGTAAATAGGAAGGCGAGCTCGTCGACTTCCTCCGTGAGAATCGAGACATCTTTGCATGGTCCCCAAAGGACATGTCGGGTGTTCCGAAGGATTTCGCCGAGCCCAAGTTACACGTCTGAGCAGACGCGAAGCCAGTCAAGCAGCCTCTCCGCCGACTGTCGGACGAGAAGAGAAGAATCATGGGAGAAGAAATAGCCCGGCTCTTGGCCGCCGGCTTCATTATGGAAGTGTTTTTCCCAGAGTGGCTTGCCAACCCGGTCTTGGTGTTGAATAAGAACAACAAATGGCGTATGTGTATAGACTACACTAGCCTCAACAAAGCCTGCCCCAAAGATCCGTTTGCCCTGCCACAGATTGATCAAGTGATAGACTCCATTGCCGGATGCGAGCTGTTGAGTTTCTTGGATGCCTACTCAGGATACCACCAGATCAAGTTGGACCCAGCAGACCGCCTGAAGACCGCCTTCATCACACCATTCGGAGCTTTCTGTTACCTGACTATGACATTCGGCTTGAGGAATGCCGGTGCCACTTTTCAGCGTTGCATGCAGAAATGCCTCCTCAAGCAACTCGGCAGAAATGCCCACGTCTACGTAGATGATATTGTGGTGAAGACGGAGAAGCGCGGCACCCTGCTGGAAGACCTCAAAGAAACATTTGCCAACTTGCGCCGATTCCAGATCAAGCTCAACCCCGAGAAATGCGTGTTCGGAGTACCAGCCGGCCAGCTTCTAGGCTTTCTGGTCTCCGAACGCGGCATTGAGTGCAACCCTGTGAAGATCAAGGCCATTGAGAGAATGGAGATTCCCACCAAATTGCGAGACGTTCAGAAGTTCACCGGGTGCCTGGCCTCCCTAAACCGCTTCATCAGCCGGCTAGGAGAGAAGGCTCTCCCCCTGTACCGACTCATGAAGAAAGCCACTCACTTCGAATGGAATGACCAAGCAGACCAAGCCTTCCATGAGTTGAAGAAGATGCTGACTACTCCACCTGTCCTGGCGGCGCCGACTGAGAAGGAGCCCATGCTCCTCTACATTGCCGCGACTAGCCGAGTGGTCAGTACAGTCATCGTGGTCCAGCGCCCAGAAGAAGGCCGAGCCCAGTTAGTCCAGAGGCCGGTATATTATTTAAGCGAAGTACTGTCCACCTCAAAGCCAAACTACCCGCACTACCAGAAGATGTGCTATGGAGTGTACTTCGCTGCCAAGAAGCTGAAGCCCTACTTTCAAGAGCATCCCATCACGGTCGTGTGCACCGCCCCGCTTGCCGAGATCATAGGCAGCCGGGATGCATCCGGCCGGGTGGCTAAATGGGCCATTGCGCTGGCTCCTTACACAATCTTCTACCAGCCCCGCACCGCCATCAAGTCCCAAGCATTGGCCGACTTCCTCGTCGACTGGGCCGAGACCCAGTACCTACCGCCGGCTCCCGACTCCACTCATTGGCGGATGCACTTCGACGGGTCCAAGATGCGCACCGGCTTGGGAGCCGGCATCATCCTCTCCTCTCCCTAAGGCGACAAGCTCAGATACACGCTGCAAATCCACTTCGCCGCCTCCAACAACGTGGCTGAGTACGAGGCGCTCATACACGGGCTCCGGCTAGCCAAAGAGCTCGGCATACGCCGGATCCTGTGTTATGGCGACTCAGACTTGGTGGTCCAGCAGTCATCTGGCGACTGGGACGCCAAGGATGCAAACATGGCGAGCTATCGATTCCTCGTCCAGCAGATCAGTGGATACTTCGAAGGGTGCGGGTTCCTCCACGTGCCACGGGCCGACAACGACCAAGCAGATGCCGTGGCACGGATCGGCTCCACCCGACAGGCTATACCAACCGGTGTCTCTCTCCAGCGCCTCCTCAAACCGTCTATCAAGCCATCTCCAGAGTCGGCCTCTATCTTCGTACCGCCCGCCCCTGATGCAGCCGGATCCGACTGGAAGAACCCAGCAGGCGGCTCAGGGACTTCGACAAGTGGCCCGGGGACTGCAGCAGTCGGCCCGGGGACTGCAGCAGTCGGCCCGGGGACTGCAGCAGTCGGCCCGGGGACTGCAGCGGCACAAGAAGCGGTGGCCGACTCCAACTCTCCACAAACCAACCCGCCCACCCGGGTCACAGTGGCCGTACTGACAGTAGAAGAAGTCACAGCTCCATCATGGGCCCAGCCCATCCTCAACTTCCTAGTCAACAGAGAGCTGCCGACTGATGAGATCTCGGCAAGGCTAGTGCAACGCCGAGCCGGAGCATAAACAATAATAAACAAAGAACTTGTCAAGCGTAGCGTCACTGGAGTCTTCCGGCGCTGCGTCGAGCCAGAGAAGGGCGTAGCAATCCTCAAGGATATCCACCAAGGCGAATGCGGCCACCACGCAGCCTCAAGATCACTTCTGGCCAAAGCTTTCCGCCATGGATTCTTCTGGCCGACTGCTTTGGAAGATGCTAAAGAATTAGTCAAATGCTGCAAAGGACGCCAAGTCTTCAGTTCCAAGCAACACCTGCCGGCTTCTGCACTCAAGACCATCCCCCTCACCTGGCCCTTTGCCGTTTGGGGGCTGGACATGGTGGGCCCATTCAAGACAGCCCGCAGCGGCATGACACATCTGCTTGTCGCCGTGGACAAATTTACCAAGTGGATCGAAGCAAAGCTGATCAAGAAACTGAACGGGCCGACTGCCGTGACATTCATCGCCGACATCACTATTCGGTATGGTGTGCCACACAGCATCATCACCGACAATGGCACAAACTTTGCCAAGGGAGCACTAGCACGTTTCTGCGCAACACAGGGCATCCGACTGGACTTAGCGTCCGTTGCCCACCCGCAGTCAAACGGCCAGGTCGAGCGAGCAAACGGCCTCATCCTCTCCGGCATCAAGCCCCGACTGGTCGTACCACTGGAGCGTTCGGCCGGCTGCTGGCTCAATGAGCTGCCGGCTGTCCTCTGGAGTCTGCGTACTACCCCAAACAAGTCAACCGGCTTCACTCCGTTCTTCCTTGTATATGGTGCCGAGGCGGTCATCCCAACTGACATCGAGTTCGACTCGCCTCGGGTCACCATGTACACGGAGGCGGAGGCCAAGGAAGCGTGAGAAGACGGCGTCGACCTGCTGGAAGAGGGTCGGCCGTTAGCACTCAGCCGGTCCGCCATCTACCAGCAGGGTTTGCGCCGTTACCACAACCGGAAGGTCAAGCCAATACCCTTCCAAGAGGGCGACCTTGTGCTCCGGCTGATCCAGCGAACAGCCGGCCAGCACAAGCTCTCGGCCCCTTGGGAAGGCCCTTTCGTCGTCAGCAAGGCACTAGGCAACGACTCCTACTACCTGATCGACGCATAGAAGCCAAGAGCATGCAAGAGGGATGATTCCGGCAAAGAGTCGGAACGACCAAGGAACGCAAACCTCCTGAGAAGATTTTACAGTTGAAAGCAGTATGTATCATGCTACCCTTTTTGTATTAAGTACTAGACAAATGGGCCCCCCGAGGCGCACTCGGGGACTGCCCTCCTTTATCTATGAATGACAAGTGTCATATCCATGAATGTATTATTACATTTGATTTTCTGTCTGGCACCAGGTTTGACTAGTCGGCCCGGGGACTGGCCGCCTTAAGTTATATTAAAAGTTCTACCTGAAGTCAGACAAGTAGAGTGCCGGCACCCGAGCCCTCTCTTGTTGAAAGTCGCAGTTCGAAGAACCGACTGTCCGACTGGCAAGAGCCAAAGGCAGAAAGGTTGCCCACACGAAAAACGGCTAAGGACTAACGAACTTATATAACACAAGCCGGCCTCCAACCACGCCTACCGGCTGTCAAAACAGCCGGCTGGCCGGCCTCCCAGTCACTTCGCGATAATCCAACAAAGCTAGAGTACTTGCCCTCCCAACTGGCGAAGCACTTCTCCAGCCACAGACTGCAGAGCAGCTGTTCGGCTGGGAAGGCGGCAACCAAGGGAGGGAGGCAAAGGAAACAACCGAAGGATGAAAAGTAAAGAACAAGGGAAAGCCAAACGCATGCATAATTATATTTACACACAAGGCCTTCAACAGGCCGGCAGTCAATATAGTTCGAATACACCCCCAGTGGGTGGAATTAGGCAAACTTAACAAAATAATGTTCCAAGAGTGGTAAAACAGGAAAGTAGAGGCAGCATACTAGAATAAAGGCGCAGCAGGGGAGCCGGGCTCGTCGGTGGAGACGGCGGCGCCGGCTGGCGGGTCTCGGCTTGATCATCGCCGGCTGCAGGCGGCGCGCCCGCGCGTGCCTTGTTGCTGGAGGCATAGTCAAGCTGAGGCTGACCGGCTGCGCCACCATCTGGCGCGGCGTCTTCACCCTCCTCCTCCTCTTCCTCGCCCTCGTCGCTGGAGTCGATCTCCTCCGCCGAGTCCTCGCCGTCTGCCGGGTTCAGCCCAAACCACTCCTCCGGCTGGGCAACACCGTTGTCGTCCACCTCAGGAGCGAAGGCGCTGGTGTCGGTATAGTCGGCGATCGCCGAAGCTCGCTGGATGATAGCCGGCCGCACCGGCTCCAGCTCCGTGTCGGCCTCCTGCCGCCAGGTGGCCAGCTGGTCCAAACTCAGCTCAGGATACCAGGCCTTGACGAACTCCAGCGCCCGCCTGGCGCCGGACCAAGCCGCAGAAGCCTTCCAGGCCTCGAAGCGGCCGGCCGCCACCTCCAGCCAGTCGGCAGTCCGACTGGGGGTGCGGGGAATCACCTCACCAGGCCAGAGAGCGGCCAACACCTGCGCCCCAACACGCTGAAGCCGGCGGAGCATGCGGTGAGCCGGCTGGAGGCGGGCTTGAATCGCCAAGAGCTGTTCCTCCAGCGATCGGCGAGCGTTCGACGCGATCTCGGTGCCAGCCTGCCTTTGTGCCTCACGGTGGACCTCGACGACGTGGTTGGCGGCAGTAGAGTAGCCAGGGAAGTACTCTGCGCAAGAAAGAAAAAGAAAGAAGAGAAAAACACCAAGTCGGAAAATGAACCAAACGGCAAGCGGCAAGCAAGGGACGAAGAAGAGGGCGGCCTACCGTCAACCAAGTCTTCAATCTGTCCATAGCCGTTGATCAACGACTACCTCGCCTCGGCCCAGCTTGCCGCCTCTGTCTCATATTCAGCTTGAAGGGCGGCCTCGCTGTCCCGCACCGCCTTCAGGGCCGCCTTCTGGCTCTCCTCCTGGTCGGCCAGCCTCTTGGCCAGGTGGTCACGCTCCTGGGCCAAGGCGTCAAACTCGGCCTCCTTAGCGCGAAGGGCGGCCTGAGTCCCACCCAGCTGCTCCCTCAGTTTGGCGTTGGCTGCTGCAAGCATGGCAGAGAAGAAAGAAGCAATAAGGAAGAAGTCGTCAAGAAAGATCCGACCCGACTGCTCCGCAGTCGGCCCGAATCTCGGGGACTACACCTAGTGGGTGCGCTGACGCGCCCCCACATGAGATAAAAGATGAAGCACTTACCCCGGCTCTCAGATAGATCAGCATGCTTCTGGGTCAGCTCCCGAGCCTGGGAGTTGAAGGTAGCTGCGCGGAGGTTGTGGTAGTCCTGCAAGTCAGGCAGAGAAGCGAATAAGAACAACATAGCAAACAAAGCCAGCTAAGAAGTTCCAAGCCGCCTGCTCAGCAGCCGACTCGGAACTCAGGGACTACACCCAGTGGGTGCGCTGACGCGCCCCCACGCAAGAAACCAAGACCAAAAAAGCAAAAACGGGAAGACTAACCCGAATGGCCGCTCGCGTCGCAAGGAACTCGTCATTGTATTTCCTCAGCGCCGCAGCCTGGGACTGAAGCCGGTTCCGGACTTCCTGCGCCGCCACGTTCACCACGGCCGTCCCTCCACCCGGCGTCCACCCCGAGCTGGCGCTGGCCGCCTCCATGTCCTGGGACGACGAGCCGGAGCCCGCGGCCTTCTGCGGGTCCGAAGTGGCCTTCCCCGCGTGCTGGCGCGATGTCGACTAGACCACCAGGTCCATCCTCGCGGCCGGCTCGCCCCCAGCCGATTGCGCAGGCGGCACGTTAGGCCGGCTGCCTTGAGCCGCCCCAGTCGGCGAGCCCGGTGCCGCCTCCCTCTCCGAGACGACGACGTCGTCCTCCCTCTCCAACCCCAGCTGGTCGCCGCCGGCTTCCTCCGGCGGAGGCTCCGGGAACTCGAGCGCCGCGACACGCAGAGGGGTGATGAGCAAGGCCCCCTCCGCTGTCGCCGCGGCCGCAGCCTCCGCTTGGGCCTTGGCCGCCGCGTCGGCACGCGCCTTCGCCGACTCCTCCTCCTCCTGTGCCGCCTTGGCGGCAGCCGCCCTCAGCTCCTCCGCCTCCCGCTCCTCCCGCGCCTCCCGCGCGTTTCGCTCCGTTGCCGCCTGAAGCTCGGCGCGGGGGTCCACACGGCGGGTGCTCCCGGATCCTCCCGGCGATCCAACCACGGAGGCGGCAGCAACCCGCTCAAGAGAAAGCGGAGCCCTGATTTTTGAGAAAGAGCAAGGATTCAGAAATCATCAAGAAAAGAAGAAAGAATATACAAAGGAATATACACTTACGCCGACACCGTCTGCGGCTGCTGCACCACCTTGCGGAAGCGAGCCGCCTTCGCGGCCGCCTCATCCCGCCTGGTCGCTGCCGCCCCGTCCTTGGGCTTCTTCGGCCGACTGCCGAACAAGCCCGATGCGGCCCGTCGCTTCTGCCCGCCGCCCCGAGCAGGCGGCGCGGCGGAGGAACCCGCGCCATGGCCGGACGCCGGCTGGCGGCGTGGGACGATTTCCGCCTCGTCGTCATCCGGCCAGTCGTCGAAGCTGACTCCAAGCCCGGAGACGCCTGCTTCGCCGCCGGCTTCGCCGCCACCCGCCTTGGTGTTTTCGTCCATGGTGGCCGCCCCCAAGTTGTGGTCCTCCAGGTCATGCTCCGCCCGGTCGGGGAGAAATCGGCGCTCTGCCCCCGACTCGGCTGCAGGTCGAAGGAGAGGGCTCTGCCAAGACGTGCCGACTGGTCAGAGTCGGCCAAGAAAAACTCGGCGAAAAAACCAAGAGAAGAAAGGATAAAGAGAGCATACCGTAGGCGGAGGATGTGCACGGGAGTATGGCTCCTTGCCAAACCGCCACTCTGCGTAGAGCTTGCAGTTCGCAAGATAATTCACCATATGAGCCACCTCGTCGTGCGGCATATCCTTGGTGCACATCCGACTCGGATCGAGCTGGCCGCTCATCTGACAGATCAGGTGAGGGCGGCTTTGAAGCGGAAGCACCCGGCGCGCGACGAAGGCGGCCAGCAAGTCGGACCCAGTCAGGCCCACCGACTGGATCATCACCCAGAGTCGGGCGACGGCCGCAGCTCCAGCCTGCGACAGCGTCACGGCCCGATAGGACCACTGGGGACGCCTCCCAGCCGGCGGGCCAGCTACGTAAGCCGGCAAGTTGACGTAGTCGCCTTGCGGGGCGACGTTCTTCACATAGAAATACGACTTCTCCAGAGCTTCATCGACTGGCCTCCGCATCGCGATGAAGCCGCCGCTCTGAGCTCAGAGCGTGATGACGGGGAAGGGGTTGTCGGCCGCCGGCCTCCGCATCGCGATGAAGCCGCCGCTCTGAGCTGGCACACCCTGCATGCGGGTGCCGAGCTTAGATTGGAAGAACTCCCCCCAGAGCTCGAGGGTGGGGAGAACGCCAAGAAAGCCTTCGCATAGGGTGACGAAGGAGGACAGCAGCACCACCGTGTTCGGAGTGAGGTGGTGCGGCTGGAGTTGATAGAAGTCAAGGAAGGAGTGGAAGAAAGCGCTCGCCGGCAGGACGAGGCCGCGCAGGAAGTGCGAGCGGAAGAGTACCCGCTCGCCTTCCTCCGACGCCGGCGTGATCTCCTTCTCCGGCGCGAGACGGACCCGCACCTGGTCCTTGCCGGGTAAGCACCGCGTCTTGCGGAGGAACTCGATGTGGTCCATATGGACGAGGGAGCTGTCCTAGTCCCCGCCGTACTGCATGGTGGCGAGAAGCTAGCGAGGAAGAGTGCAGCGGCGGAGAAAGCACGGCCTTGTGACGGCAAAGCCGCGGGGCGGAGTGAAGATTGTTGGGACGGCGCGGCGGCGAGGCGCTGCTGCGAGGGAAAGCAGGAGGAAGAAGATGGCGGAGAAGAGAGGATCGTGCGAGCGTTTGCCGCTTCCCCTCCTCCCCCTACTTATAGCCTCATGCGGCGAAGCCGAGGAGGCGAGGCGTGGGGAGGAACGTAGGATTAACTGCGCCCACTCCCCCACGTCCCGCGATTATTACGCCCTAACGACGTGCGGAAACCGTGGCCAGAAGACATGCGAACAGCTCTGGGCCACAGAGGATTCGCGCCTGGGCCTAGGCGTAGGAATGGTGGCCCCCCGGCCTGCGGTGACGTCCTGTCGCGTGCTTGGGTTGGCAGGCTTTTTTCAGCCAGAAGATGCCACATGGTTCGCAGGCGGTGAGCGGCTGGCCCGCGGCCTGGCGCACGCGCCAACAGACTCCCGCCTACCGACTTTAGAAATTTTTGCCAAGACGGCGCGCCCAACTGAAGCCGGCTCCTAGCTGCTGGCTAGTCAAGATAAGAAGCCGACCGAGCTTCTCGACCTCCTCTCAGCCTCGAAGCCCAACCAGCTTCGGGGACTACTGTCGGAGTAAATGGCCACGGGTAGCAAAACCGACTCCCCCTGGCTCTTCGAGAAATTATCAGGCCATTCGAGCCTTCAAGCATACAAAGCATAGGGCCGCCTTCCCCCGACCGGCTATCCCCAGGGCCGACTACCAGAAGGCGACCCGGCCTCAGAAACCTTCCCCAAGAAAGATACGAGATGGCCGACTCCAGGGAGCCGGCCCTGAGAGGACCAACTCCCAAAAGCCGGCCATGAAGAAAGCCGACTCCCAGAAGCCGACCAAGACTACACCCACCAAGATTGCATCCACATAACGGTGATAAGACGGGGTTTGTCCGCAGTACAACCCACTACCCCCGAATCCCGAAGCAAGCATGGCCACAGGGCGCCGTACGGGCCAGCCATCTCCCGTCCGACGCGGCACTGTAGCCATGTTGACCTCGATGTCACCCATGACGGGCGCCAGTACGGCCCGCGGGCGGCGAGCCCCTTTAACCAGAGAGACACTCGAAGGCGGCCCGGCCTCCCCTAGTCGGCCAGGGGCATGGACGGCTCCCAATAGTCGGCTACCTCCTTCCCTCGAAACATGTGCCTCATTAAGGGGACAAGACGAGGTAAGGCTATAGTGATAGCCCGCAAGGCGGCGGCACTGTAGCCACACTTACCTCGACAAAGCCCTCGTCATCAGAGGCGAGGCGACCGTATGACAGCCGCCGACAAGGCCCCCAAGCAGTGGGGCCGGCCTGTCGGCCAAGAGGCCGGCAGCCGGCGGGAACCACCAGTCGGCGGGCCCCAATGTCCGGCGAAGAAGCCGGCGAGCATAGACACTGACGGCTGGGACCCGCGGCCAGCCGGATTGCCATTGTACCCCTGGGGGGTAGGCCTATATAAACCCCCCGGGACACCCATGCAAAGGGTTGATCTGATAGAGTTTCACACACCACATAGAGAGAAAAGGAGAGCTAGCCTTGCCCTTCTTCTTCCTCTAGCCAAACAGCTCAAGGAGCACTTGTAGCTACTTGTATTGATCTAGTGATCATGCGGAGACCCCGCAGAGCAGGACTAGGGGTGTTATCTCCAGGGAGAGCCCCGAACCTGGGTAAGATCCGCCGGCGTGCATGTCTTCGCCTTATCCCGTTTCCAGGCACCGACGATGTCTTACTGGCTCCCACAATGATAAGCCACCCGTTGGCATATGTCGCACCTACCACCCGACAGCCGGTGAGTATCTCATATGGAGTCTTGTTCAAGCCTTTGCGGAGGTAGAGACGGTTAGATGCATGACACGCGGTGTTGATGGCTTCGGCCCAAAAGTTGTAGGGAGACTTGAACTCCGCCATCATGGTCCTTGCCACATCCATCAACGTCCGGTTCTTCCTCTCCGCTACACCATTTTGTTGAGGGGTGTATGGTGCGGAATATTGATGCTTGATCCCTTCATCACTAAGAAACTCATCCAATGTGTAGTTCTTGAACTCGGTGCCGTTGTCACTTCTTATAGTCAAGATCTTTGCATTGTGTTGACGTTGCGCTTCATTTGCAAAGTCAATGATGGTTTGTTGGGTCTCGCTCTTCCTCTTGAAGAAATACACCCAAGTGTATCTTGAATAGTCATCCACGATCACCAAGCAATACTTCCTACCCCCAAGGCTATCAAGGGATGGAGGCCCAAAGAGATCCAAATGAAGGAGCTCCAAAGGCCTCTTTGAGTAAATGATAGTCGTGGGAGGGTGAGCCTTCTCATGTACCTTTCCTTCGATACAAGCACTGCAAGCACAGTCTTTAGCAAAACTAACGTTCGTTAGTCCATGGACATGGTCCCCCTTGAGAAGACTTTGCAAAGATCTCATATTGACATGGGCTAAACGGCGATGCCAAATCCATCCCACGTCAACTTTAGCCATTAGGCATGTCGCGGTCTTAGTGGGTCGCTCCAAAAAGTTAATCACATATAGACCGTTCTCGACATGCACAACAAAGGCTACTTTAAGAGTCTTGCTCCACAAGAGGGCCATGGTATCGATATCAAAGAAAGTGGCAAAGCCCATGATTGCAATTTGACGAATGGAAAGTAAATTGTATGAAAGGGACTCAACAAGCATGACTTTCTCGATCGTGAGATCATGAGAAATGACAACCTTGCCGAGTCCCAATACCTTAGAAGACGAGGCATCACCCCCCTCGACATTGGTGGGCATAGATGGAATCTTGTGCAGGTCCACCACCAAGTCCTTGCTTCCGGTCATATGATTTGTAGCTCCACTATCGAGCAACCATGACCCCCCACCGGAAGCAAACACCTACAAGAGATCAATGTTTGGTTTTAGGTACCCATTTTGTAATGGGTCCTTTGATGTTAGTAACAAGGGTCTTAGGAACCCAAATAGACCATTCAATATACTCAAGAGGAGAACCAACAAATTTGGCATAAACATGCCCATCACTAGCACGGCATAACACATAAGAAGGGTTAAAGTCTCCGGCTTTGTTGGGAGGGGTGGCATTTCCCTTCTTGACACCGCCACCCTTCGCATTGTTCTTCTTCTCCTTGGAAGCACCCTATCCCTCCTTCAAAAAAGTTTGCTTGAGACGAGGAGGTCGTTTGGTCTTGTCATTCTTCTTCTTGTTCTTGGGCTTGGGTGCGAACCCAATCCCCTCCTTGGCCACAACTTCCTTTTGATTGCTCAAAAGGTCGTTGAGGTTCTTCTCACCTTGTATGCATGATACAAGGCCTTTCTCAAGTTGCTCCTTCAACTTAGCATTCTCCTCAATAAGATGCACATGCTCACAACAAGGGTTAGTAGCATTTGCATTATCAATTAACACCATATGAGGAAAGGTGGCTTTCTCCTTGGTTAGCTTCACTTGGAGTTGATCATGAGACTCCTTGAGGCTAGCATGAGTACCTTTCAAGACTTTGTGAGCCTTGTCAAGTATATCAAACTCCTCCTTGAGTCTAGCAAGATCAACCCCAAGTTTGGCTTTCTCGGAATTGAGCACACGAGAAACAACAAGAGCATGATCAAGATCTTTCTTTATCTTAGCATGAACATCGTTGTGTGACTCCTCAAGAGCCAAACGAAGACCACGCTCTTTCTCAAGAGCATTGGAAAGATCCGATATATCATCGTCATAGTCACGACTATGCCCTTCCATCTTAGAGATGGTATCTTCGTGAGCCTCGATCATGTCATTGGCTTCCCCAAGTTGTTCCAAGAGGGCAACAAAGTGCTTCTTGGATTTACCCTTGAGTTTACCCATAAAGGTCTCAAACACATTCTCCTCCACATTTGTCCCTCATGTTCATCAATTCTATCCGTCAAAGAAGGATGATTAATGATGGTAGTTTTGATGTTGGGGGTTACCTTGTTGGTGGCTTTAGCCATGAGGCACTTGGCGGTGATGCTCTTATTGGGTGAGTCGAAGAGAGACACCCGTGGAGTCATCGAAATGGCAACGGAGGCCATAGCAATTGACTCACCACCTTCATCATCATCATCCTCATCCTCATTGTACTCTTCTTGAACCACCAATGCCTTGGGAGGAGTCTTCTTGGTGAAGGTTCTCTTGTTGGGAAAAGACTTGGCCTTGTCCTTTCGGATGAGCTTGCCACCATTGTCTTCCCTCTTCTCATAAGAGCACTCCGCAACAAAGTGGCTCACATTGCCACAATTAAAGCAAGTCCTCACTCGTTGCTTGCCCTTTGCGCCACTTGAATTGTTCTTGTTGAAGTTGGGCCTTGAGTTGTTCTTGCTCCAAAATTGCCTTGAAGCAAGAGCCATGTGTTCATGATAGGCATACTTCGTATCTTCGAGGTTGCTCTCCTCTTCTTCCTCTTCATCCTCTTCCTCCATACTAACCTTGGCCTTTAGAGCAAGGTTGGGCTTCTTTACTCTTTGAGAGCGAAGAACCGCATTGTCGGCGGTCTTGTCCAAGATGCTCATAGCAACAAACTCATCCAACACTTCACTTGAGGACAGAGTGTGGAAGTCCGGTCTCTGACGAATGACGGAGGACATGGCTTTGTGGTATGGCATCATTGCCTTGAGGAATTTGCGCTTGATCCAATTGTCATCCGTGTCCTTACTTCCATGATCTCAGAGTGAGACCGCGAGTTTGGTTACCCTCCGATATAGCTCACGAGGTTCTTCATCTTCTTTCATTGCAAACTCATCGGCTTCTTGAACCACTTCATAGTTGGAGCGTTGAATGCTTGCACTTCCCCGGTAGAGGGAAACCACTTGGTGCCAAGAATCTTTGGCCATGGAGTAGGGCCGGAGATGAGGAAGATCCTCGGGTGGGAATGCTTCTTGGATGATGAAGAGAGCATTCTCATTGAATTGATTATCCACGGCTTCTCTAGGAGTGAAGTTGCTTCGGTCATGCGGATAAAAACCTTCTTCAATGATTCTCCAAAGGTTAGTGTTCACATGATTTAAATGACACTTAAAACGATAGACCCAAGAATCAAATTCCACATTCTTCTCAATCTTAGGGGCCGGGCCGGCATGATTCAAATGAGTGGAAGGAAGCGGTCCACCATAGACAAGTGGAGGTTCCACATGAGCAAAGATGTAGCGACCAGACCTCAAATGGTCTGTGCTGCTGTGCTCCAGTGTCATCCCTGGATCAGTAATGCTGACACGCACAGTACAAATGGAGGATTTATAACAGAGTAGCAATCACACACTTATTACATCGAATATCTCCAAAGAGATTAAGTATGATAAACATGGCTTAAGGCCATCTAAAAACGATAACAGCGGAAGACTTGGAAGATAAGTGAGTCCATCAACTCCAGCGGCATCACTGAGTATAAGACCACGACCTAAGGCACCTTACTCGTCGTCTGAAAAGTCTGCAACATGAAACGTTGCAGCCCGAAAACGGGTCAGCACATGGAATATGCTGGCAAAGTAGCACATAGAGAATAATAAACAATAGTAATACTATACTACATGAATTTATGGCTGGTGGAAAGCTCTATGGTTACAATTTTGCGAAAAGCCAATTTTTCCCTACTGCAAAGGAATAAATTTTATTTAATTATCATGGTGGTTGTTAATCATTGAGAAGGTACCTCCAACTCAATCCCAATTAAGAGTCATCATTAACCCAACAAAATTAATTAAAAGTAACATGGTGATGAGATTCAAATGATAATCCAGGTACTAGATACTCAAGTTGTCCATAACCGGGGACACGGCTAACCATGATTAGTTTGTACACTCTGCAGAGGTTTGCGCACTTTTCCCCACAAGACTCGATCGCCTCCGCTTGATTCTCGCACTGCATGATGTTTGAGAAACGGATGACCGAGACACAGTCTTTCAGAAACAATCACTCTTTACTCTGGATGGACCGGTACACCTACTTTCCCCTACATCTGCTAGCCCACCTCTTCAGGAGATCCTGTAACCTACTCAACTATGCTAGAGCCCATAATAGATTGTGGCTGCACACGGAAGTTTCTAGCATGAATAATCTTATGATCCCTTTGAGCCTGGGTGGCGGACCTTATAAAATCAAACAACACTGGGTTCTCCAGGTGCCTCAATCCACCCAGATGTGAGTTTTAGTTGCCACCTTAGGTAAACCATTATTAACAATCTCACATCTGTCATGAATATCTCTCAAACCCAAATCCACGTCTACGAGCATAGCATGGCAATATAATAGCAAACGTAGAAGTAACTCCCAAGGGTTTGATAAGAAAACAGGTAATAGGTACTACCTCAACTACTTCCCAATACCCACAGTTTAATTAGATCCTAACCATGCAATGTTTGAGGAATAGATCTAATGCAATAAAAACTGGGTATGGAAGGTATGATCAAAGTGTTACTTGCCTTGCTGATGATCCGCGAAACCTAGCGATTCGAAGTAACAAGCGGCACACTCCGGGTACTCTATCGCAAACAAACAAGCAGACAATCAGTACTCATATAATGCACAGGTAAAACTCGAATGAAAGATCCAACCAGAAAGTTCAACTTAAGAACTCCGGTTTGCAAAAAGAATCAACTCGAACGAAGCAACGAAAGTCAAACGGCGAAAGAAACAAGCTTCGTTTACTAATCTGGATCTAGGTCAAATTTTACAGTAGCAAAAACTTGTTTGAGTAGGTTAAACGGAAAGAGAATTTCGAGATGAAACTCTAGGCGCTTGAATCGCCTGATTCCGATAAACGAGCGAAAAGTTAAACAGAAACGAAGATTCGATCAGAAATCGAATCTGAGATCATCGCGGAAAAATCCGACGAAAAAGAAAAACGGACGAACGCTTAAAGAACGGACGTTCGTTAACAGAGAAAAACCGACGAACGCATTCGTTAAAACGAACGGTTCGGTGAACGCTCGCAAAATAACAAAACCGAAAAAAAACCGATCTAGGTTTTTTTTTAAACGAACGGTTTTTTAAAAAACAAAACCGGCAACGAGGCGAGGTGCG
>NC_057811.1:167953798-167974879 GCF_018294505.1 Triticum aestivum | reverse complement strand
GAGGGGGGCGCGGGGGTATAAATAGGGGGGGGCTCCGGCGACTTGGGGAAGGGGCAAGCCGGGCGGGGCGGCTCCCGTGTCCGCCATGGACACGGCGCGGCGGCGGCGCGTGCTGGGGAAGGAGATCCCGCGGGCGGGCCGGCCTGCGGCTCGGCTGGGCTCGGCCCAGTCGGCGCAGCGCCGTTTTTTTTAAACGTTCCGCGGAAAATAATTCGTAGAAAAATAAATAAAAGTCCAAAAAAGATAAAATAAATTTTCCCCGTCTAGTTAGAAAATCTAGAATAGGGTGAACATTTTTTAACACAAAATAAATTTTTGAAAACATGCAATATTTTTATAATGCAATAAAATTGCAAATAAAATCCGAATAAATTCCAATAAATGATTTTAACACTTTTCCTCCAGTATTTCAATTGTTTTGGAGAAGTCATATTTTCTCCTCTCATTTATTTTGTTTATTGAAATATTTTTCCGGAGAGTAAATAATTAAAACCAAAATCCTCGTCTTATTATTTGGTGAAAATCAAATATGAAAATTCGAGAAAATCCCCAACTCTCTCCGAGGGTCCTTGAGTTGCTTAGGATTTATCGAGGATTTGTCAAAATGCAATAAAATATGATATGTAATGATGATCTATGTATAACATACCAAATTGAAAATTTGGGATGTTACAAACCTACCCCCTTAAGATGAATCTCGCCCTCGAGATTCGGGTTGGCTAGAAAACAGGTGGGAGTGGTCCTTCCGTAGATCTTCCTCTCGCTCCCAGGTGGCTTCATCTTCCGTGTGGTGACTCCACTGGACTTTGCAAAACTTGATAACCTTACTGCGGGTAACTTGGCTGGCATACTCAAGAATCTTAACTGGTTTCTCCTCATAAGTCAAATCACTTTCCAGCTGAATCGCTTCCAGTGGCACAGTATCTCTCAGTGGTATCTCAGCCATCTCTGCGTGGCACTTCTTCAACTGGGAGACGTGAAACACATCATGAACTCTTGACAATGCTTCGGGCAATTCCAGCTTGTACGCAACCTCTCCCATACGTTCCACAACTCTGTATGGTCCGATAAAACGGGGCGCTAACTTTCCCTTAACTCCAAAGCGCTTCACTCCTCGAAGTGGTGATACTCGAAGATAAACTCGGTCTCCGACTTCGTGAACTGTCTCCTTGCGTTTAGAATCCGCATAACTCTTCTGCCTGGACTGGGCTACCTTGAGCCTATCACGAATCAGCTTCACTTTCTGTTCAGACTCCTTAATCAAATCTGGTCCAAACAACTGACGGTCTCCAACTTCGTCCCATAACAACGGTGTTCTACACCTCCTTCCGTACAAAGCTTCGAAAGGGGCCATCTTCAAACTGGTTTGATAACTGTTGTTGTACGAAAACTCCGCATATGGCAAATTGTCGTCCCAACTAGATCCATAATCTAGTGCACAAGCTCTCAACATGTCCTCCAAAATCTGGTTGACTCTCTCGGTCTGCCCATCTGTCTGCGGGTGAAACACTGTACTAAATTCTAGCCTGGTTCCCAATGTTTCATGTAACTGCTTCCAAAACTTCGAGGTAAATTGGGTTCCTCTGTCTGATACAATGGTCCTCGGAACTCCATGCAAACATACGATCCTGGTCATGTATATCTTTGCCAACTTAGCACTGGTGTAAGTGGTCTTCACTGGAATGAAATGAGCCACTTTCGTCAAACGGTCGACTACAACCCATATTGAGTCATAGCCTGAACGAGTCCTGGGTAATCCTGTGATAAAATCCATGCCTATTTTATCTCACTTCCATTCGGGTATCGGCAATGGTCGTAGCAATCCTGCTGGCTTCTGATGCTCTGCCTTCACTCTCTGACATACATCACAAACTGCTACATACTCTGCAATATCCTTCTTCATTCCGGTCCACCAGAAAGTATTCTTCAGATCCAAATACATCTTGGTATTCCCTGGGTGAATCGAGTATGGTGAATCATGGGCTTCTTGCAAAATCAACTTCCTGATCTCCAGATCATTTGGCACATATACGCGGTCCTCAAACCATAAGGTATCGTGCTCATCCTCACGAAATCCCTTGGCTTTTCCTTTGCTCATCTTCTCCTTTATCTCTTCAATCTCCTTGTCTGTCTTCTGAGCTTCTCTGATCCTTTCCATCAAGGTAGACTGAATCTCCAATGTCGCTAAATAGCCTCTTGGGACTATCTCCAAACATAGCTCGCGAAGGTCCTCGGCTAACTCCTGAGGTAACTCTCCTGTCATGAGGGTGTTGACATGACTCTTGCGGCTCAACGCGTCTGCTACTACGTTAGCCTTTCCTGGGTGATAATGTAATCTCATATCATAGTCCTTTATGAGCTCCAACCATCTCCTCTGTCTGAGATTTAACTCCTTCTGCGTGAAAATATACTTCAAACTCTTGTGATCCGTGTACACCTCACAATGGTTTCCGATGAGAAAATGTCTCCATGTCTTCAATGCATGCACCACGGCTGCTAATTCCAAATCATGCGTAGCATAATTCTTCTCATGGGGTTTAAGTTGTCGTGAAGCATATGACACAACTCTTCCTTCCTGCATAAGCACTGCCCCAAGTCCTCGACGAGAAGCGTCGCAGTAAACTTCATAATCCTTGCGTTGATCTGGCAAAATCAACACTGGTGATGTAACCAATCTTTTCTTCAACTCTTGGAAACTAGCTTCACATTCCTCAGCCCAATTGAATTTGGTGTCTGTTGAGGATATAGACCTTAGAGTCACCCGCCAGGAGGGGCCGGGTTACTCATATGGTCGTTGCCAGAAGCCCGGAGCTAAGCTTGAAGACGATGGGCCGGAGATGGGCTAAGACCCGGATATGGTTTAAGGGCCCGTAGTTACAATCATTATTATGGTAGAACTTGTAGTGTAAGGCAAGTATAGTTGAGAGTCCGAGCCGGACACTCTTATAAGCCGGCCGGGACTCTAAGGGCTGCTGGGCGTCAGCCTCCCTATATAAAGGGACGACCCAGCAGCGGTTTAAGGGTGACAACAATCTGATCGAGAGCCGGGCATAGCAGTTTAGCTCCCTGGTGATCGTAACCCTAATCAATACCACCTCAAACTGGACGTAGGCTTTTACCTTCACTATAAGGGGCCGAACCAGTATAAACCCTCGTGTTCCTTGTCCCGCATTAACCCCTTCAAGCTTCCTAGTTGCGATGGCTCCACGACTAAGTCCTAGCTCAAGGACATCTGCCGTGACAATTCCACGACAGTTGGCGCCCACCGTGGGGCAAGCGCACGGTGGATTTGAGTTCTTGAAGGGCAGCTTCGAAGGGCTCAAGGGATACGCTATGGGCCGGATGACCAAGAGTCGTCGCGGCAAGCTCTACATCGACGATGCAAACTGGGGCCCCGACGCCGGCTCAATTGAGTATGGGTACCGGGTCCCCTTCGGCGGAATTCACGTTTTCATTGGCAAGATTGGTGAGCCGGGCCCCGAGCCGGTTCTCTGCACTGATCTCATCGAGACGGCTCAGCTTGCGCGACCCGCCCAGGCCCGGCCTGCCTTAAGGCATACTTTTGTGGGGTGTATCCATGGAGGACTCTCCGATCAATCTAGATCTGGTGATGAGACGGCCACCGGCTCTGACGGCGAGTCGGCCACCGATGAGTCAAACTCGTTGTACCAACTTCAAGATGGCAGGCTCATGGGTTGTTCCGATGGTGACAGTATTCCGGACCTTTTTGAGCCGCCGAGTCAGGTTGGAGTTTTATGGCTGGTGCGCAGCCTGTTCAGAACCCCGCTGCTGGAGCGGGAAACCCGGTGCCTTCTCCGGCTCAGGTGCTAATGGATCTCACGGACAAGATGACGCCCTGTTAACCGCCACGGTTGACCCGGCGGATCAAGCTTAGCATGATGCGGAGGTGGCACAGTTAAAATTGGATCTGATAAAACCTAAAGAGGATCTTGCAGCAGAAGGGATCAGGCTGGCTACGGAGCGGGCGGCTCTCGATGCCCAGACTCAGCTGATTCAGGCGCAGTCCTTCCAACTCACGATGGATCAGAACGCGGCCAATGAGGTCATGAGAAGGCGGCATCAAAAGGCCCAGTCTCGACTCCCACCGGTTTACGATCCACGCAACCTCTTCAACACGCCAGGGGTCATAGCGCCCGGGTCTGGACCCCTTATTCAGCCACGAGTGATGGGGCCTCCCCAGGTGCCCCCTGCCCCGCCTCAGTATGTGCCAATACCCCCGAGTCATTATAATAACCCACTGGAGAACATGGTCGCTGCGGCAGCACGGCTGGCGGCTCTCCCAGTTGACGGCGACTCTCCGACGGCTATTGAAACCCGCCGGGTCAGGGAACTCCTGCAGACGGTACTGGCACAGCAGGAGGCGTACTCCTACAGCCGGGATAGGATCCACTCGACCCCTCGTCCGGGTCAGAGCCCGAGTTACAGCCGGCACATGGTCTCAGCAACCGGTTCAAGTAACGTCCGACGCCATAACCCGCCCCCTGGCCATGGCCCGGCTCATAATGGAGCCTTTTACGCAGCAGACCAGGACAAAGCGTGCCAAGAGGCGGAGCAAGTGCCTCAATTGACGGCTTACCAGACCCCCCCCCCCCGGCTTATCCGACGACTTCCGTTGATGTGGGTATCCCTACCAGGACCGGGGGTGTCCCTTGTTTGGTGCCAGCTATCCGTAATGAACGTCTACCTAAGGACTTCAAGGGCCCTAGGAAGGTGCCTAACTACACAGCTGACTTACAACCCGCGGCCTGGATTGAGAGTTATGAGATGGCTATGGAGCTGCTGGAGGTCAGTGAGGCGGCCATGGCCAAGTATTTCACCATGATGTTAGATGGGACTGCCCGCACTTGGTTTAAAGGGCTACCACCGAATTCCATTGGGTCTTGGGCTGAGCTGAAAGCCCGGTTCATCCAAAACTTCAAAGATACCTGTAGGCAGTCTATGTCAATTGTGGATTTGACTAACTGTAAGCAGCAGGAGGGTGAATCCACGACCCATTGGGTTCGCCGGGTTAAGGAGATCATACATTCATTAGATAAGATGGATGCCGGCTCTGCAGTCTTAATGTTGGAACAGAATTGTCGCTTTGTGCCCCTGAAGATGAAACTCGGGCGGCTTAAGCGCGACTACACTGATATGAGTACACTAATGGCGGCTCTTGTCAAGTACGCCGATTCTGATGGTACCAAGGATCCCCCTTCAGATGATGAAAGGACAGGGAAGGGAAAGAAGAACGGCAATGGAAAGGGTCCTCAGTTTAACCCGGGGAACCAAGGAGGAGGCAAGCGCAAGGCCGATGGCAGCCTAGAGTTTGTAGCCAACGCCAACTCCCAAGGTAATAACCAGTGACGCAAGGGGAGGCCCCCTCCCCGAGGCGGCGGGTCAGGTCCGACGCTGGAGCAGCTGTTGAATGAACCCTGTCCAAGGCATGGCTCTAGAGAGAAGCCAGTGACTCATCTGTGGAAGGATTGCGCAATCATGAGGGCCTTTAAAAATTACAATGGCCCGGGCGGTGGCTCAGGCGCTGGCGGTTTTCATGGCCCGGGCGGCGGCTCAAATTCCGGTCCTTAGAACGGTCAAGGGGGCTTTAATCAACAGTCTGGCCAGGGTCATCAACAGCAGCAGGGGGTTATCAGACCAATCCAAAGCAGCTTAGTGGTGGACAGTATCATGTGTTTACCACTAGTCTGTGCAAGCGAGATCAGAAGCTTCACAAGAGGGCTGTGAATGCCGTTGAGCCGGCAGTCCCACGCTACTTGCGGTGGTCTGAACAGCCTATAGTGTGGAGTAGGGAGGATCACCCTCCCCGGGTGGATAACCCGGGCCACTTGGCCTTAGTGGTGGCTCCTCAAGTGGGAGGATACAAGTTCACAAAGGTGCTCATGGATGGAGGCAGCAACATCAACATCCTCTATTATGAGACTTTTCGCCGTATGGGGTTGGTTGACAAGAACCTCAGCCAGTCAAATACTATCTTCCATGGTGTGGTACCTGGTAAGTCGGCTTATCCAGTTGGCAAGATCGAATTGGAAGTGGCTTTTGGTGATGAGAACAACTACAGGGTGGAGAAATTGACCTTTGAGGTGGTCAAGATAAGAAGTCCATACCATGCTATATTTGGGCGGCCGGCTTACGCCAAGTTCATGGCACGGCCGTGTTATGTGTACTTACAGCTCAAAATGCCGGGTCACAATGGGACTATTACGGTTCACGGCAGCCGGAAAGTGGCTCTGGAGTGTGAGGAAGGCGACACAGCTTATGCAGAATCTGTGTGTGCTACAGAGGAGTTGAAGTTTTACAAAGACAATGTTGACCCAACAGATATGACCTCTCTGAAAAATCCAACCACAGAACAAGAGCCGGCAATGAAATTTAAGTCAGCTGATGAGACTAAACTTGTTGATTTTGTTCCAGGTGACTCATCTCAGCAGTTTAGCATCAGTGCAAATCTGGATCCAAAATAGGAAAGCGCGCTCATCGAGTTCATCCGTGAGAATAGGGACATCTTCGCGTGGAAACCTTCTGACATGCCAGGTGTACCTAGAGAACTCGCTGAGCATACTCTCAATGTTGATCCGAAATTTAAGCCGGTCAGACAGTTTCTTCGGCGGTTTAATGAGGAAAGGCGGAAAGCTATTGGTGAAGAAGTAGCCCGGCTCTTCGAGGCCGGGTTTATCGTTGAAGTTTTTCACCCAGAGTGGTTGGCTAACCCGGTGCTCGTACTCAAGAAGAACGGCACCTGGCGGATGTGTGTGGACTACACGGACTTGAACAAGGCGTGTCCGGCTGATCCTTTTGCCCTCCCCCGTATTGATCAAATCATTGATGCTACGGCAGGTTGTGCACGCTTAAGTTTCTTGGATGCTTATTCCGGATATCATCAGATTAAGATGGCAGTTAAGGACCAGGAGAAGACGGCGTTCATCACTCCCTTTGGAGCCTTCTGCTATGTGTCTATGCCCTTTGGACTCAAGTGTGCACAGGCGACTTACCAGCGTTGTGTACAGAACTGTCTTCACAAACAGATTGGGCGCAATGTTCACGCTTACGTGGACGATATTGTGGTTAAGTCCATAAAGGAGGAAACCCTGATAGAGGATTTAAGGGAAACCTTTGATAATATCCGGGTCTATAAGATGATGCTTAACCCAGCCAAGTGTGTCTTTGGTGTTCCTGCAGGCAAACTCTTGGGCTTTTTGGTTTCTGACAGAGGCATTGAGGCTAATCCGGAGAAGATCAAGGCCATCACCTCCCTGGCTAAGCCGGCGTGTATAAACGATGTTCAGCGCTTGGCGGGTCGCATCGCTGCTTTAAGCCGGTTTATAAGCCGTTTGGGTGAGAAGGCCATGCCCTTATATCAGTTGATGAAGAAAACTGATAACTTTGTCTGGAATGATGTAGCTAATACCGCCTTTGAGGATTTAAAGAAGCAGCTGGCAGAGCCCCCCGACCTTGCTGCTCCGGTTGATAAGGATCCCTTACTACTGTATGTGGCGGCAAACGCACGAGCCGTCAGTGTGGCTATTGTGGTGGAACGCAAGGAGGCGGGTAAGGAGCATCCGGTTCAGCGGCCGGTTTATTATGTCAGCGAAGTGCTCATTGAGTCCAAGCAGCGGTACCCGCATTGGCAGAAGCTGGTATATGGTGTGTTCATGGCGAGCCGGAAACTTAAGCATTATTTTCAGGGTCATCCCATCACTGTGGTCAGTTCTGCCCCCCTTGGTGATATCATTCAAAACAGAGAGGCCACAGGGAGAATTGCTAAATGGGCTATAGAACTCGGGCCTCATGGTCTCAAATATGTGCCACGCACTACTGTTAAGTCTTAGGCCTTGGTGGATTTCATCAATGATTGGACAGAATCACAAGTGCCCGAGCAGAAGCCGGGTAACACGTATTGGACTATTCATTTTGACGGGTCCAGGCAGTTGGAGGGCTCGGGGGCTGGCGTTGTATTGGCTTCCCCTAAAGGTGACAAGTTCCATTATGTGCTACAATTGATGTTTCCTTGCACTAACAACGCGGCTGAGTATGAGGCCTTGCTCCACGGCCTCCGGATGGCTAAGGAGATGAGCTTTAGCCGGGTGAGGTGCTTTGGTGACTCAGACTTGGTGGCTCAACAAGTATCAGGCAAGTGGGATTCTAAGGATCCTCTCATGGCGGCTTATCGCCGCGAGGTTGATGCCATTGCTGGGGACTTTCAGGGCTACCAAGTGGAGCACATTGATCGCAGGAAGAACGAGGCGGCTAATGCGCTAAGCCGGCTGGGCTCTCAGCGAAAGCCGGTGCCGCCTAACACTTTCCTGGACGTCCTGTACAACCCTCGGTTAAGTTGCCTACAGAGGAAGACTAGGCTGTCCCTAACCCGGAGGCACGACTGGTGGCGGCTCTTCATGTCATACCAGACTGGACAATGCCATATTTGGCTTATATGACCCGGGGCGAGTTGCCTAAGGATGAAACTTTGGCCAGGCAAATAACCCGGCGGGCTAAGTCCATGATCGTTATCGATGGCGAGTTGCATCATCGCAGTGTTACAGGAGCATTTTAGCGTTGTGTCTCCCCTGAGGAAGGTCAAGAGATCTTGCGTGAGATCCATGAAGGGGATTGTGGCCATCATGCCGGCTCAAAATCCCTTGTGGCCAAGGCTTTCCGTCATGGTTTTTATTGGTTGACGGCTCATGCTGATGCAGAGGACTTGGTCAGTAAATGTGATGGTTGCCAAAGGTTCTCACGACGGGCTCACGTGCCGGCTCAGGAGTTGAGGATGATCCCAATCACTTGGCCCTTTGCGGTCTGGGGGCTTGATATGGTTGGGCCTTTTAAAAGGTCCAAGGATAAGAAGACTCACCTCTTGGTGGCAGTTGATAAATTCACAAAGTGGGTGGAAGCTGAGCCAGTTAGCAAGTGCGATGCAGCCACGGCGGTTCAATTTATGAAAAAGGTGATTTTCCGCTTTGGCTTTCCGCACAGCATTATAACTGACAATGGCACCAATCTCTCCAAAGGCGCCATGGAAGAGTTTTGTCAACGAGAGCATATTCGACTTGATGTTTCTTCAGTGGCTCATCCTCAATCCAATGGTCAAGCTGAGAGAGCTAATCAGGAGATTCTGAAGGGCATCAAGCCCCGGCTTTTGGTCCCTTTGCAACGGACGCCGGGTTGTTGGGTGGAGGAGTTGCCCTCCGTCTTATGGAGCATCAACACTACTCCTAACAGGTCTACAGGCTTCACGCCTTTCTTCATGGTTTATGGAGCAGAAGCTGTCCTCCCCAGTGACATCCGTCACGACTCACCTCGCGTGGCGGCTTATGTGGAGACGGATAATGAACAGGCGTGCCAAGATGCTCTTGACTTGTTGGATGAACATCGTGATGTGGCGGCAGCCCGTTCAGCGATTTACCAACAAGACCTGCGCCGTTATCACAGCCGCCGGGTCAAATCCCGGGTCTTCCAGGAAGGCGACCTTGTGCTCCGGCTCATCCAGGATCAAACAGATGCACACAAGTTATCCCCACCTTGGGAAGGGCCCTTTGTGGTCAGCAAGAACTTGCACAACGGGTCATATTACCTCATTGACATTCGGGAGCACAAAGATTCACGTAAGTCAGAGGAAGAGACCCGTCGGCCGTGGAACATAGCTCAGCTTCGGCCTTACTACACTTGAGCCACCAGCTCTCGTGGTGTACATATTTCTCTCAGCCATGTATATAGTATGATAAGCAATAAAGCAGGACCTCTGTCCTTTTTTCTCCTCCAAATATGCACGTGTTGTTTACATGATGACTTAAAGGAGGATCCGGCTTATGATCGTATTCGAATCTAGCCGTAAGCAGTAAAGTCACTTGGGGGCTTCCTGTTCAAACATGGGTCGTATTTGAACCAAAGAGAACATAGCTGTCGATACCCATTTGATTGGCAAAGTGCTGAGCTCATTGGGAGGTTACCTTTGGTCATATTTGAATCATAGTTTAACCCCTCTGAGAACCAACGTGGATCGTATTCGAATCAGCGTCGTTAAACAATTTTAAAAATCACTTGGGGGCTTCCTGTTCAAACATGGGTCGTATTCGAATCAAAGAGAACATAGCTGTCGGTACCCTCTTGATTGGCATCGCCACACCCACTGGGGGCTATATGATCGTATCTGAATCTTGGCTTAACCCCTTTGGGCCGGGTCTCTGGTCGTATTCGAACCGGAAGCCCCTAAGTTCTCCTGCTTTATCACAAGTTTACTCTGATTATGACAAGGTGTGCACGGCCGGGTCTCACTTTGCCGGCTTAACTTTGGTTTACAGTGTTAGTTGAACATCATGGGTGTCATCAAGGCAAGTAAATCGGAGTTAAGGTACCAACCTTGCTACCCGGGTTATCTAAATCGGAAGTATGCTTACAGGCCGTTAAGTGTGTTATTACGGCTATGTTAAGGGTATAATTAAGGACCAGTCTTCTTTGATTCATATTTCGGGTTATCTATCTCAAACACCTGATTCTCAGGGCGGTAAGCCGCCTCGAGACTTGTGATTTGCATTTCTATGCAGGATACTTAAAGGCACCTCTTTTGAGGTCGAGAAAAACAAAGGGATGATTATGACCCGGAGAAACATCAAAGAGACAACTTCAACAAACCTTGGCATTCAATACGTGCATGATGGCATGGCAAAGATAAACTGTTGCACCTACTCTATTACAAAATTCATCAAGTCTAACAAGGGTGAAGCATTGTTTGGTAAACCGCCAGCCGAGTTACGACGCCCGCTGAGCTGAAGTCTCCGGCTCGTTCCTATCCTCTCCTCCGGCTGATCCCAAGACTTCAAAGGTTGATGACTTCCAGTCGATGCCGCTGAGAGCTTCGAATTGGGCTTCCTCGTCAATTAACCCGGCCGGGTCAATCTCCGGGGCGAAGGTGTGCTGACGAGCCGGAGGGATCAGGTTGAGGGCTTCATAGCGAGGGGTTAGAATCCTCTGATTCTCCGCATCATAACCCGGCTGGTACTTGGTCAGATCAGTGTCGTTCCCGATAAGGGTGGCCACCGGGCGTACTGCCTTCACGCAGGCTGCGAAATCCTTCTGGTCAAAAGCTGAGCCGTCTTCCTTCAGGCTTGGATAACCCAGGGCGATGTCCGCCGGATCTAGCTCCGGCAGGAATGCCTTGGCCCGGCTCAGCGCGGCGATTGCTCCGGCTCTCGCAGAGGCCCGTCGCAGCTCTTGGATCCGCTAAGGCAGAACGGCGAGCCGGCACAGGACTTCGGCCAGGTGAGTTGGCACCTCGTTGGATAGGGCCTCCACAGCTAAGGCGCGTTGTGACCCGGTGTAGAGCTGCTCCACCAGGGTGTACACGGCCTTTAACTTGGTGACCACGCTCTGGTTGAGGTTGGCACTTCTGGGACCTGTTTAACAGAATCAGATAAGCCGGTGGCAAGGATGAACAATGAGATATAAACATTCCAACATTGATGAAAGCCGGTGAGGCGACTTACCGAAGATGGCAGCCACCATTTGGGAAACCTGGCGCTTTAGGCCGGAGAGCTCGGCGGTCTTCTCAGGGAGAGCCTTCTCCGCCTGTTCCGCCCGGGTCACCAGTGCGGCCTTCTCTTCAGCCCAGGCTTTTCGCTCAGCATCAAACTCGGTCTTCAACTTTTCTTGAGTGGCGATGCTGGATACAAACTTGGCGTTTGCCTTCCGGGTCTCCATCTCCTGCATGTTTAGCCGGCTCTTGAGATCCGCAAGGTCCGCCTCTAGCTTCTTGCTCACAGCCTGTATAAATTTCCGGGTTATGACATGAGCAGTTATTATATAAGTCCCAAGCACTTTCCAAGCAAAGACACTTGGCACTTGGGGGCTAATGCATATTGAACGTATCTATCTACATACTGCCGGCTCAATTGAGTAAGCCGGAACCTAAGTCTACAACATATTCAAATCATAAGTCGTCGACTTGGGGGCTAGCATGGCAAAGGTAACTATGCAGTAAGTAAGAAGATAGCAGAAGGATACCTCAGATTTTTGCTGGATCTGGTTTACCATGGCGACCTCGGCGTCCCGGCTCTTGTGTACTTGGCTGATGTAGCCAGAGACGAGCTCTCCAATGCTCAAGTTGGTGTAGTCGGAGAGGTCCAGGTTCACCCGGTGGGGCTGCAGCAACTCCCCCTTGGCGGAGCACTTGGCCAGCACGGTCGGTCTCCCCGGCTCAACGAACTCCGTCCGGGTGATTACCACGTCCGGGTCATCTGTTGGTGGAACTGAGCCGGAGGCCTCCGGGTTAACCGAAGCTTTGGTCGTTGCCTTGGTAGTTGGGGCAGCGGCCTCAGGTGCCGTGTCCATTGGAGTGGTGGCTTCGGGGGCGGTGGCAGCTGGTGGTTCTTGAGCCGTCACCGCCGGTTCAGGCAAATCCGGCACTCCGGCTGATCTGGTCTTCTTCGCTCTTTTGGTGAGTTTTGCCTGGGCACTGAAAGGACAGAAGTGTTAAGCACACAAAGAGTAAGTACAGACAAATATAATGTAAGCTGGTTGTCATTACCCGGGCGCGGTCTTGAAAGTCGGAAGACTCGACTGCATAGAGTCGCCCGAAGAAGGGGAGGTCTACTGATAATTGGAGTCAGAAGAATTGAGTGGCTGACGGATAACACCCGCCAACAAATGAAAAGGGTACAGGTGAGAAAAAACCTCAGTTCGACGCTTCCTTGTTGCGTCGGGTAACCCGGCGGAGAGATCGGTGTCCTTGTTGGTCCGGGTGTGACGCCAGCTTTCATGAACCTGTCGCTTCAAAATAAATTGAGGGTCTTGGTAAGCTAAAGGATGTGAAAAGCTTACTTTCCGGGTTACCCTTCGGACTTTCAGCTGTGGCAAGGGCTCCGAGTCGGAGGAAAGTGACGTTACCTCTTCAACCACCGGGTTACTGGCGCCGGTGTCATCCTGTCAATGAGCAAGTGTTGATAAGGCGGACAGCAACAAACAACAAATACAGCAAGAAATTAAAGGCTTGAGGGTTACCTCTGACTCGGAGCTGTCGCTTAATTGCATCAGCTCCGAAGCAGTAGGTCTGCTTCCTTTTTTGCGAGGAGCGGCTTTCTTGGCGGCTTTCTTCGCCTTCCTGGCCTTCTTGGCCGCCTCATGGTCATATTTGACCCGCCAGAACTTATCATCAGCCTGAGAAATACAGTAATGAATTCTTAAAACGGTTCAGATCAAGGTTATATGCAGAAGAAATTGAAAGGTTAAAGTCAGCGGCTTACCGCTGGGGCTGGATTGGTCTTGCAGAAGGGGGCTAACCCGGTCCTTCCGCAGTCTGCCAGGCTCTCGTTTAAAAGAGCCTTGGTCTCCTCCTCTGCAACGTCTTCTGGAAGATCATTGCGGCTGTGCCTCTGAGGATCATCCTTTCGCCCGGTGTACTCACACATTAAGCCGGGGCGGCGGCTCAATGGGATCACCCGCCATGAGATCCAGACCCGGACCAGGTCGATTCCGTTCAGACCGTTGCCCAGGAGGGCCTTGATTTTGTTGATAGTAGGAAGCAGAGGCTGGCGCTCCGCTGGAGTCAGCTTGTCCGACAGTGGGTGAGTCGGCTCTAGACGTGTTGGGCGAAAGCCGGGCAGCGGGCTTTCGTCAGCCGGGGATGTATCTTGGCAGTAGAACCAAGTCATGTTCCAGTCCTTGGGGTGGCTCGGCGGCTCTGCATAAGGGAACAGACAGTCCCTACGCTGATGGATGGAAATGCCACCTAGCTCTAGACTTGGCCCGTTGGCGCACTCATTCTGGCGGTTTAAGTAAAAAAGCTCTCTGAAGAGCAGCTGACTAGGTTCTTCTCCAAGGTAAACCTCGCGGAAGACTTGAAAATTGCAGATGTTGGATATTGAGTTGGGGCCTATATCTTGAGGCCGCAAGTCGAAGAAGTTGAGCACGTCCCTAAAGAACTTTGAGCCGGGCGGTGCGAAGCCCCGGCTCATATGATCTGCGAAAATCACTACCTCCCCGTCCTTTGGCTGTGATCTCTCTTCTGACGGGTCAGGGGCACGGTAGGACATGATTTCCTTCTTAGGAAAATATCCGGACTTAACAAAATTGGCTAGGGTCTCGTCGGTGACGTTGGACCTCATCCAGTTGCAAGTGATGGGAGCCTTGGGAGGCATGGTGAAAGTTGGCGGTCTATGACAAAAAGGAAAAATGTCCGGGTTAATTATAAGCGGAGATCTACAGTTCAAAACTAAGGTGGCAGCTTATGAAGGGGACTAATGATATATACTCTGGTACAGTGGGTTATTTAAGCCACAGGGGCATTCAGAGTAAGTTGGTTATCTACGGCCTTATCACAGTTAAGCCGGAGGAATCTACGAAGCATGGTTTTCTTTAAACCGGAGGACTCTACAGCGCGTGGTTTCTTTAAACCGGAGTTATAAGCCACCAAGATTCAATGGTTGCAGTTTTTACTAAGTGTGGTAAAACAGGTTTCACATACTGCAGTAACTTTTTTGGATCAAAATGGTCGGTCCAAAGAAAATTTTTCTAGACCTAAAATACGGGCACAGGGGATGTTCTTGAGCTCGAACGAAGCATTCATGCAGTAGAAAGAGATCTACGGGCATTTGAAATGAGTCCTAAACAACTGCCGCACTAGTCCTATACAAGGCTAAAGATCGAACAAGGGCAGTGACTAGGAGAACTACCGAACTTGCGGGCAATGGTGACGAACACGAAGAGCGTGGACGAAACCTACTGTGGATCTATTCTACGGGGTAGTGAGAACTTACCGGAGCTGAAGAGGTGCGGGAGTCGCCGCCGTTTATCTGGTCCGAGTCAGGGTGATGCAACGGCCAAGGTTGACGAAGACCGGAGGCGAGATGACGGCGGCGGAGTGCGAGCTCAGTGAGGAAAGCTGCGGCGCGAGGAGGAAGAAAGGAGCGTGAGGAGAGCCCGTCGGGCCGGCCTATTTATAAGGCAAGGTCATAAGTGGGCGCGAGATTCAAGGGGACCACGGCATGGTTATCTCCCCCCCCCCACGACGCCTCGATTTTCGTAATGACAGTAAAGGCAAAGATCCGTTGTGGATCTGGCGGAGTAAAAAACGGACTTAATGGAGGATGACGTCACGGCGGATTATCCGGAGTCCAGAGGATGACGTCACGCCGGGTTATGGCCTTCACATAAATGGTAAGCCGGAGATTTTTTCTGTCGGCAGAGTTGAAGATTCACATGAGCCAGCTCAAATCAATATGGGGCCTAATGTTGAGGATATAGACCTTAGAGTCACCCGCCAGGAGGGGCCGGGTTACTCATATGGTCGTTGCCAGAAGCCCGGAGCTAAGCTTGAAGATGATGGGCCGGAGATGGGCTAAGACCCGGATATGGCTTAAGGGCCCGTAGTTACAATCATTATTATGGTAGAACTTGTAGTGTAAGGCAAGTATAGTTGAGAGTCCGAGCCGGGCACTCTTATGAGTCGGCCAGGACTCTAAGGGCTGCTGGGCGTCAGCCTCCCTA
Organism: Triticum aestivum; assembly: GCF_018294505.1. Lineage (NCBI taxonomy): Eukaryota > Viridiplantae > Streptophyta > Magnoliopsida > Poales > Poaceae > Triticum > Triticum aestivum. The sequence continues at coordinate 167,959,384 of NC_057811.1, read as the reverse complement.
TATAAAGGGACGACCCGGCAGCGGTTTAAGGGCGACAACAATCTGATCGAGAGCCGGGCATAGCAGTTTAGCTCCCTGGTGATCGTAACCCTAATCAATACCACCTCAAACTGGACGTAGGCTTTTACCTTCACTGTAAGGGGCCGAACCAGTATAAACCCTCGTGTTCCTTGTCCCGCATTAACCCCTTCAAGCTTCCTAGTTGCGATGGCTCCACGACTAAGTCCTAGCTCGAGGACATATGCCGTGACAATTCCACGACAGTGTCCTTCTTCAATAGCTCAGTCATGGGCTTAGCAATCTTCGAGAAATTCTCGATGAATCTCCGGTAGTATCCTGCAAGTCCAAGAAAACTCCGGATTTCTCCAACTGTCGTGGGTGATTCCCAACTTGTCACTGTGTCAACCTTGGCAGGGTCTACTGCTATTCCTTCTCCAGAAATAACATGTCCAAGGAATCCAACTTCCTTCAGCCAAAACTCACACTTGCTGAACTTGGCGTATAATTGATGTTCTCTGAGCTTCTCAAGTACCAATCGTAAATGCTCCTCATGCTCTTCCTCATTCTTGGAAAAGACTAGAATGTCGTCAATGAACACCACGACGAACTTATCCAAAAACTCCATAAATACTTTGTTCATCAGGTTCATGAAATAGGCAGGTGCATTAGTCAGACCAAATGACATAACGGTGTACTCATACAATCCATATCTGGTGGTAAAAGCCGTCTTAGGTATATCCTGCTCTCGAATCTTTAACTGATGGTATCCTGATCGTAGATCGATCTTGGAAAATACTTTAGCTCCTTGTAGGCGGTCAAACAAATCATTGATCATCAGCAGTGGGTACTTGTTTTTGATGGTCACTTCATTCAATCCACGGTAATCAACAACCATCCTCAGCGATCCATCTTTCTTCTCCACTAGAAGTACTGGTGATCCCCAAGGTGACGAACTTGGGCGAATATAGCCTTTATCCAGTAACTCCTTGATCTTCTTCTTAATTTCCTCCAAACCTTTTGCGGGCATCCTGTACGGTCTCTTAGATATTGGCCCTGTGCCTGGCAAAAGTTCAATCAAGAACTCAATGTCTCTATCTGGTGGCATGCCTGGCAACTCTTCTGGAAATACATCCGGATAATCCTTCACCACTGGTACTTCCTCCTGTACAACTCCTGATAAGGAATTCACTTAAGTCCTCTTCGGCATATGCCGGGATACATACTTGATCCTTTTTCCTTCCGGGGTGGTAAGCAAAATCGTCTTGCTAGCACAATCGATGTTTCCTCCATACAACGATAGCCAATCCATTCCCAAAATCACATCCAAACCTTGCGATTCCAAAACAATGAGGTCTGAGAGGAAAACATACCTACCAATGGCCAATGGTATCAGAAAACATCCTTGGCTTGCCATATACTCTGCTCCTGGCGAGGTTACTAGCATAGGGGTTTTGAGAACTTGGGTGGACATCTTAAACTTATTCACAAATCCCCTTGATATGTATGAATGCGATGCACCAGTATCGAAAAGAACGGTTGCAGTAAATGACTTAACCAAAAACTTACCTATTACTGCATCAGGCTGAGCTTCAACCTCCTCCACGCTCACGTGGTTCACATGTCCTTTGTTGAACGGGTTCGGCTTCTTCCCAGAGCTTCCATTGCCATTTCCATTTTGGGCTTCAGGACAATCAGTTGCATAGTGTCCAGTCTTCTGGCACTTGAAACAAGTAATATGACTTAGATCCCTCTTGGTTGGGGTAGATGGGTTGGTACGGTTCCGTCCGTTGGTTCCTCCATTCCCATTACCATTCTTGGAGCCATTGTGGTTGTGCGAACTACCTCCTCCATGGGTATGCTGAAACTGTCCTCCCGGTTTCAGGGTAAATCGTGGCTTCTGCTGAGCTCCAGAATTGTACTTCCCTTGTCCATACTTCCTCTTACGGTTTTCAATCTGCTGTTGCTTTCCTTCAATCATGAGAGCTCTATCTACCAGCTCCTGGTAGTTGTTGAAGGCTGCTACCATCAACTGCATACTCAGTTCATCGTTCAGTCCTTCCAAAAACTTCTCCTGCTTGGCTGCATCTGTAGCAACGTCATCTGGTGCATAACGTGCTAATTTACTGAAATCCTCCACATACTGGCCTACGGTGCGTCCTCCTTGGCGTAGGTTGCGAAACTCACGCTTCTTCATAGCCATAGCTCCTGCTGAAACATCTGCTGTACGGAAAGCTTGCTGAAACTGGTCCCATGTGACAGTGTCAATAGGGTGCGTGGCTGTATAATTCTCCCACCATGATGCTACGGGTCCATCAAGCTGATGTGCGGCAAAACGCACTCTTTCCGCATCTGTGCATCCTGCAGTGGTCAACTCCCTTCCAACTTTGCGGAGCCAATCATCTGCAACAATCGGCTCGGTGCTACTGGAAAACACCGGCGGGTTTAGCCTTAAGAAACGGGCTAAGTGATCAACAGGTGTTGGTGGCGGTGGGTTGTTGTTGTTGTTGCCTTGGTTCTGCACTAACACTTGCATCAGGGCATTCTGCTGCTGAATCAACTGGGTGATCTCTGGCGGGAAAACAAATCCGTTGTCGCGTCTCGGAGGCATCTGATAGGTTTAGAGAAGATGAGAGTTAAGAATAGAATGAGGTCTAGAGAGAAAACACTACCCGTATGCTCATGAGACAAATACAATCAATATCACTCAATCAATTCAAACAAGGCATAACAATCGATCTAACTAGCGTTACAAAAGTGCTTGAACTATACTATTAAATGGGGGAAAACTACTACTGATATGGTGGTCTACTAGAAATTCTAATCCGTTGAAGACTCCATGATGTCTGCTCCAGCTTCGTCAACCCAGTCATCTTCACTTTGTTCTGAGTCGGTGTCGTCGATGATGATGTAGTTATCCGGACAAGTGCATTCGTCCTCCTTTGCTTTTGGCACTGGATTTCCCATGAATACTCCAATCTTCTTCTCCAGGTCATTATTCTTCCCTACTAGTGCGATGATTTCCTCCATATAATCCTCGCGTGTAGCCTTGAGTTCTTCCTCCAGCTCCTTGATCTTGGTTAATGCCTTCTTCAGTTCTTCCTTGTCCGTGCACATCTGGTTCTCCTGGCGACGAATATGTTGGTTTTGCTCCTGGATGAAAGCTGCGATTGATCCATCCTTCTTGGTTCTGATCATCTCCCATTGCGCGTCTCGGCGTCCACAAATCTGATAAATTGTATCCTTAAGCTCCTGGTGGTAGACTTCTCCAATGCGTCCCATAGCGATGTGTGCGGCCATGCTCTTCCCTAAACTCCAGGTTGGTGCTTCGAAAACCAATCTTATGGGTTCAGTAACTGGCACAAACGTCCTTCCTGGAATGTGAACTTGAATCTTCCAGCTCTCCTCTTCGGGTAATGTGGCGTTGTAGGTTCGGGTGATGCTTGGTATTCCTATGTTCAAATACTTAGTGACTTCCTTCAAGTGTCGACCAAACGGCGTGTCTTCATCTGGTTGCATGAACTTGCTCCTTGCATCCAACATTCCTAAAAGAGTAGAAAGAAGGAGAGGGGTCAGAAATGAGAAGAGAGAAGCTTTCTAGGGCTTAAGCTTAGTGGTCGTGTCCTACAGTCAGCGTGTGCTCTGATACCAAGTTTGTAGCGACCAGACCTCAAATGGTCTGTGCTGCTGTGCTCCAGTGTCATCCCTGGATCAGTAATGCTGACACGCACAGTACAAATGGAGGATTTATAACAGAGTAGCAATCACACACTTATTACATCGAATATCTCCAAAGAGATTAAGTATGATAAACATGGCTTAAGGCCATCTAAAAACGATAACAGCGGAAGACTTGGAAGATAAGTGAGTCCATCAACTCCAGCGGCATCACTGAGTATAAGACCACGACCTAAGGCACCTTACTCGTCGTCTGAAAAGTCTGCAACATGAAACGTTGCAGCCCGAAAACGGGTCAGCACATGGAATATGCTGGCAAAGTAGCACATAGAGAATAATAAACAATAGTAATACTATACTACATGCATTTATGGCTGGTGGAAAGCTCTATGGTTACAATTTTGCGAAAAGCCAATTTTTCCCTACTGCAAAGGAATAAATTTTATTTAACTATCATGGTGGTTGTTAAACATTGAGAAGGTACCTCCAACTCAATCCCAATTAAGAGTCATCATTAACCCAACAAAATTAATTAAAAGTAACATGGTGATGAGATTCAAATGATAATCCAGGTACTAGATACTCAAGTTGTCCATAACCGGGGACACGGCTAACCATGATTAGTTTGTACACTCTGCAGAGGTTTGCGCACTTTTCCCCACAAGACTCGATCGCCTCCGCTTGATTCTCGCACTGCATGATGTTTGAGAAACGGATGACCGAGACACAGTCTTTCAGAAACAATCACTCTTTACTCTGGATGGACCGGTACACCTACTTTCCCCTACATTTGCTAGCCCACCTCTTCAGGAGATCCTGTAACCTACTCAACTATGCTAGAGCCCATAATAGCTTGTGGCTGCACACGGAAGTTTCTAGCATGAATAATCTTATGATCCCTTTGAGCCTGGGTGGCGGACCTTATAAAATCAGACAAGACTGGGTTCTCCAGGTGCCTCAATCCACCCAGATGTGAGTTTTAGTTGCCACCTTAGGTAAACCATTATTAACAATCTCACATCTGTCATGAATATCTCTCAAACCCAAATCCACGTCTACGAGCATAGCATGGCAATATAATAGCAAACGTAGAAGTAACTCCCAAGGGTTTGATAAGAAAACAGGTAATAGGTACTACCTCAACTACTTCCCAATACCCACAGTTTAATTAGATCCTAACGATGCAATGTTTGAGGAATAGATCTAATGCAATAAAAACTGGGTATGGAAGGTATGATCAAAGTGTTACTTGCCTTGCTGATGATCCGCGAAACCTAGCGATTCGAAGTAACAAGCGGCACACTCCGGGTACTCTATCGCAAACAAACAAGCAGACAATCAGTACTCATATAATGCACAGGTAAAACTCGAATGAAAGATCCAACCAGAAAGTTCAACTTAAGAACTCCGGTTTGCAAAAAGAATCAACTCGAACGAAGCAACGAAAGTCAAACGGCGAAAGAAACAAGCTTCGTTTACTAATCTGGATCTAGGTCAAATTTTACAGTAGCAAAAACTTGTTTGAGTAGGTTAAACGGAAAGAGAATTTCGAGACGAAACTCTAGGCGCTTGAATCGCCTGATTCCGATAAACGAGCGAAAAGTTAAACAGAAACGAAGATTCGATCAGAAATCGAATCTGAGATCATCGCGGAAAAATCCGACGAAAAAGAAAAACGGACGAACGCTTAAAGAACGGACGTTCGTTAACAGAGAAAAACCGACGAACGCGTTCGTTAAAACGAACGGTTCGGTGAACGCTCGCAAAATAACAAAACCGAAAAAAAACCGATCTAGGGTTTTTTTTAAACGAACGGTTTTTTTAAAAACAAAACCGGCAACGAGGCGAGGTGCGGCTACCTCGGGGACGGGCTCCGGCGGGGCTCCCGTGCTCCGGCGAGGGGCGGCGAGG